>NC_056733.1:847847167-848004667 GCF_019279795.1 Protopterus annectens | reverse complement strand
GAAAATGATAAATTTCCCGTTCTGCAATGTACAGATATCTCCATTTGGGACCTTCGATTTTTCGGAAACTCAAGCATATGATCTCAACCATATGAATTTCTCGATCATCTGATAGAGATCCATATTTTGTCATCATTTGCACCTAAATGATGAGTGCTATGTTTGAAGTTTCTACATATGTCTATACTTGTCTTTGTCTTTATTTTGAACCTATATGATGGTATTGTAAGGTATGAAGGCTATGTTTGAATTACTATATATGTTTATATTTGGAGCTTTTCTCACCAGGCCTCTGCTGAAAATGGGTTCCGCTGAACCAGTCGGACTATCCTGGTAAACAAATATCAAATAAATAAATAAATAATAGATAAATAAATAAAATAATTCTGATAACATCTTTCACTGCCTTCTGAAGCCTCTCCCTCACCAACATCCTCACACAGTTTCTAGCCTGTTCTCCTCTGGACCCCAAGCCAAGTGACTTTTCTGCACTGCCCTTTCATCTTGTCTTTTGGATACATAGCATGTCCAACCTCCTCCTCACCATCATGTCATCCGCCTTTAGTCTCCATCCTGTCAGTGACCCTAGCTTGAGTGTGGTAATTTTAAGTTCATGTTTGGCAGGTTGATTGGTTTTATGTCCAGCTTTCACTCAATAGCACTATCCCAGATAACCCAAGCTGGGCAACTAGAGACCAGCTAGCCAGTACTTTATTGACCCAGGGCTGCTATGCTTTATGGCGTGTACACACTGGCCAATAGGGTCATATACACCCCTCTCACCATTAGCATGGGCCCCTGTAGTAGGTTTGAGTAGGCCGAGTTCTCAACCAACTTATCACCAGCAAAAACCCATGCCCATTTGGTGACATTATTCAACATGACCAAATAACCTAGACTCATATTTCTACACCTTAATGTCAATAACCAAAAGAAATTTATGGTAAGAATTCAGAAACAAAGGCGATAAAGAAATGGACAGGTATGACATCTGGGATAATTTAGTAGTCCCACAGGAAATCTAAAGAGTTTTTAATCTTATTCATAAAGAGACATTTAGTGACATTATTTTTGAAACTGGTTATGTTTTGGAAAGTTTTTTGGGGGAGTATGACCTTGGATAGTAGAATGCAATTAGATTATACTGAAAAAGAACTGCACAAACTGGATCCAAACAAAGCACAGGGAGGAGACAGAATTAGTAACAATGACCTGAGAACACTTGAGCAAGATCTTACGGTTCCATTATATCTATTATTCACTAGGTCATATCAATATGGGGAGATTCCTCAAGATTGGAGACATGCGCTTAAGGGAAGTAGGACAGACCCAGAGGCATATAAACCCTTAAGTCTACTTTCATGTTGTGGAAAAATAATGCAGAAGGTCATATTGGAGAAGTTATTGTCAGAACTGGATAGGTTGGGACTTGAAACCACATATCAGCATGCATATGTTGAAAATAGATTTATTACCACTTATAACATGATGGTCTATAAAACTATAACAGCTATGAATGAAAATTTGTACTGTGATATAATTTGTATAGATTTAACTTCAGCATCTGACAGGGTCATACACAAAGCATTGATCAATAAATTATAACTACTAGGTATTGATGTACTCTTGATAAGATGGATAGCTGCATGGCTTACAAATAGGATATGGCAAGTATCATACAGCAACTGGACAGGTGAAATCCTTGGTTACAGTCAAGGTGTCCCACAGGGATCTGTCCTAGGCCCTTACTTGTTTAGATTGCATCTTTCAGACCTAACTTTTTCATCTGAGGTGTTCTACAGTCCATATGCAGATGACCTGAAATTGGTTAAACTGATTACATGTGTTACAGATAAGGCATGTCTGCAAAACAACTTGACTAAATTGATTATTTGTGCACAGGAAAATAATATGTTGATTAATATATCAAAAACTAAGCACATGAGATTTGGGAGACATAAATTGAAATGTTAATATTTAATATAGCACACAGTGATTGAAACTGTAGACTCATTTAAGGATCTCGGTATATGGATAGAAACAGCTATGAGTTTTTCTAATCATATCAGCCAGTTGGTTAATGATAAGTTTAGAATTATATATTGTAAAAAAGATTTATAAAGTCTAGGAAATCACAAATGATGAAGTAATTGTTTGTTAGTTACAGTAGACCCAAACTTGAGGATGGAATAACAATATGGAAGCCCTGTAAAAAAACAAGCATGAGTAAACTGGAAAGAGTACAGCAGAAATATACCAAAGACAACCATACATGTGAAAATATAAGTTATTATGAAAAACTAAACTATCTGAACTTGTACAGTGTCTCTTACATATATCAAAGACCAGATCTTATAAAGGAATATAGGGCATTTCGAGACAACTACCTCTGGGAATGTTTGGGGTTATCAAAAAGTAGTAGAGAATCATCAGATAACCGATGTAGAAGGTTCTATAGGAATGAGAAGTGTACTAACTGGTTCTCTGAGAGAGCAGCTGATGCATAGAACAGACTACCAAATTACATTAAAATAAGTATTAGTTTAGATATTTTTAAGAACAGCATGGACACTTATTATGAGAACAAGTGTTTGGGATATTGGCAAGCTAGAAGGGCATTAATGCCTGTGTGTGAAATATTTGTATGTATGTATGTATGCATGTAAATTACCACAAATGCTCAAGTCAAACTAAAGAACAACTTTTCACTGATATGCAATTGGATTTCCAACACATATGATAGCAATAAATCAGAGCACGAAAAGACAAAACCAACAAAAAAAAAAAAAAAAATAAGCAAAAAAATTGCAGACAGGAGCCAGAAATAGTCAACCAATTTCTTTCACTCTTCAGATCAAGAGTTTTCATCCTTAAAGAGTTCTTCAGTAATAAATCCTAAAAAAAAAACATCCTCAATGCTCTTTGCCATACCTAGCAGGCTGAACACTGCACCTATCTTGTTAATTAAGTATGACAGAAACACTATTTTTGTTTGTCTTTTCGGCTTTTTCCTGGTAAGGGGTCGCCACAGCGGAACTCCGGTCCGCTAATGATTGGCAGTAGATTTTTACAAAACGCTGAGGTGCCAGCTTGATGCCCAACCTTCAACGAAGGCACTCCCATTTACACACGCATGTCTTTCAAGCACTACTCAACCGCAGGTAGGACATGCAGACTCCACACAGAAGGCACTCCCAAGCCAAGCTGAGAATCGAACGGGAGAACCTCTTGCTGTGAGGTAATAACACTACTGCTGTACCACTGCGGCTATGACAGTAACACTACTACAGAACAAAAATACTTCAGGAGGAATTAAAACAGTTGTCTGAACCCATTACTTTCACCAAATATAGAGATAAAGAAGTGAGTAAAAGGTATGGACAATTAAAACTCTGTACAAGATATCACATCCCAAATTACATGTAATCAAAAAAATGTTGACATTTTGCTAGTACTGCTACTGTCTGAATAAAATTCTAACATATTGCAAATGTTAGTGAATCAAATATGCACAGACACTTCCTGCACCAAATTATACCAGTCACTGTGTCCTATTAATTGGTTACCTATTCAGACCACGGTCAACTTTTTTTAAGCTCACTCCTTTTCAAGATTATAGTAATGCATCAATGCCCCTTTTTAATAACTAAATTTACCATCAGAACTCAATCCTACTCAAGACCAAAATGATGCTCCCATCTCTAATCAGCCCTAGGTTCAAATCTGCTACTGCAGAAAAAGTTCTCACTCGGCTTGGACCATCTAATTGGAATCATCTCCTCTCTGAAATTAAGGCACACCAAGAATTTTTAACTTTTAAAAATAAATTGAAATAACACCTCTTTTCGGAAGCTAATGCCCATGCTACATAGACACTAGTTGGGGTAAGCAAATTAATTGTGTTACCCTTTTACTCAAAGTTAATTCTGATGATATTATGTTTTGTAATATGTGCATAGTGTGCTTTAATATTTTTAGACATTTAATTTTCCATCCATTCTGCTACTTTACTTCATGAAAATTCTGCATGTGTTTACATTTTATTATTCACATACACATATTGTGATTCTGCATTTATTTAACACACACACACACACACACACACACACACACACACACACACACACACACACACACACACACACACACACATTTAAATTGTGATCCTTTGTATTCCTCTAGTTCATCAGAGTAATGGCTGAAAAGGGTTAGTAAACCAGCCCACCTAACCAGTAAACAAATACAAATAAATAAATATAATGCAGTTCTATACATTACCAAAATCTATGAGCAGACAAGCATGGACAAGACTACAGGGAGTCGGTGATTTTGCAAACGCACATCGCCAGGGAGACTATGTCTTTGGTTTCTGTGTCCCACACCCCCTCATTTTTTGCATCTTCACCATTCCATAGCTCATAGGTGTGCCATCAATTCTTGGGTAATGGAAGTCTCCTAGCAAGAATATATTTGATTGGATATTAAAAGTCTCACTGGTGTTAAGGTAATTTCCATGATCTTTAGGGGACAGTGATGGTGATACGTAACTAGCAATGATGTAATAGTTGGATTTGTTAATGACATAACATGAGGAGATGGTACTTCAAATACAGATACCCCCCCCCCCCGTTACCTAAGCACATAAAGACCTCAATGTTAGGCAATGCTTTCAGTGTGCTGAAGCCATGCTTCAGTAAATACATATATGTGTATGCATGCAAGTTGCAAGCCTCAAGTTCAGGCATCTTTCTATTTAGACACCTAGCATTGAGTAGTGCTACCTTTATGTTGTCAGAAGTGGAGTTTGAGTTTCCTCTGTAGGAATATCCAGGAGGACTCTGGTTAAAAGGCACTATGGGGTCAGCGAAAGCTTTAGCCAGTATGTGGACACCCTGGTAAGAGAGGTGTAAACCATCCCTGGCAAAACAGAAAGTCTTATCAACCATCTCATCCTAGCCTGACACATACTGGACCCCTTAGAATAATTCCAGTTACATAGCCAATTGTTAAATCCAATTATGTTGCCTTGTTAGCTAGACATCATTCTTGGTGAAAACAAGATATAACTGAAGACCAATGTTTTTCCTGTCTCTAGGGTATGCATAGTAAGCTCCATCATGTCACTCTGCATGTCCCTGTGGATGGAATGCCTCAGGGTATTCACTCTCACATGAGCCACCAAAAGGACATAGTCAAATTTGTTTGTCTTAAAGGAGCTTTGGTCCATTGTAACATCACAGATCTTTGCTTCAGACAAGCAGCTAACAGTCACCCTATTCTTTTTCTAGCTGAGATTATTTCACTAAAACGACTGTTTTATAGGAAAATAATTTAAGTATCCTGCAGGAAGTAGTTAAAAGGCTCAGATGTCAACTTTTGTATCATCAGTTCAATCAGCATTAATGAACAAGGGTAAGAAGTACATAAGTGCAACAAAATCACTTAAGAAAACACCTTAACCTCTGAATCTGAAGACACTAATGGGGATATTGCACACAGCAGAGCTAAACAGACAAAATATGAATCGTCAGTAAAGAATATGACAGACTAAGCTAAAATAACTGGAAAAGTTACCTTCATATTTTGGATGCAGAGTAAATGGATAGGTACAAACACTGCTAATGTGTCATAGTAAAAATTATTTATAGATAGGCACAAATAACTTTGTAGGAGCAGATTTTTGCAAATGAATGTGTATTACAAATTAAGTTTCAGACTATTCAAGTATGTAAGTTAAAAACAATTATATTGAATTGTAACAATATGCCATGCTTCAGATGTAGTACCCCATAGTATGCATATACATGAATAAAGGAGTTGCCATGCCTAACAATTAATTACATCCAGGCTTGTACTCAACATTTTGGAGCAACTAAAGTCTGCTTTGCTGAATAGTGTTTCTGCCTAAGTACACATCCTAGAAGGAAGGTACAGAGTGCAAATAACAACATGGTTGGCCATGAACAGGTGACTCATCTATTTCTAGGCTTTGTATTCTGGTGTGCTGGAATGGAATAGCATGGTAACAGCAGTAGATCTGTATGGGTTTCAAACAAATTCACATTAGAAGCATCTCGCTGAAGTGTTAACTAGTAAGTAGTCTGACATTTTAGTTCTCATTCATGATTTAGGTTAAATTCTCTGATAAAACATTTGAGCAGAATGTTTGGTTTTCCTGGCAAGAACACTATATGGAGCAAACACTGGCTGTGTATTATCCAGCCTGACACTCTGTCATTAATTGTTTTCCCACAGATTAGAGTGAATGTATCCTTCCTAATTTGTGAACAATATGACTGTGGTATCATCTGAGTATGAGCACATCCAGTAAAGCAAAGAAGGCAAAAGGCCTACATATGCACAGGCATTGCTGCTAATCATTTCATGCAAAATTACAGGATCACTTCTTGCTTAGACACAAGGCTCTACACTATCAGATATTAAAAATGTACCGCTAAATATATTCCAAGCCACTAGTTTAAAAGGTCTGAGAAGGCTCAAGAGGCAGTAATGAGAAGCTACAAATCCAAATTTTCATTTATGTCCACTGAGTACAGTTGGTTACTATGGCTAGGAGAAGAGGTGTGGTATTGTTCCAAAGACTATGTAGCCTGATTCTGAATTCTGACAAAGACAACTGTTAAGACACATGATGACATGTCTGCCTGAACCATAACACAAAGGAGTAAAAGTGGCATCTCTTTAATATTTTCCTGAAGAAATGAAAACTTCCAGCCTGTGAAGACTATTACAGCTCCCAGGAAATGACGTCTGAAAAGTCAACAGTTCTTGCAGATCTTACATGAGAAAGTTGACTGAATTGATCAGACTGTTGAGCAAGGGTGGAGCTTGTTTACAATTTTCCATGTGATTTTCTTCTGTATAAAAACAACCAAGGCAGTGGTAATCCCCAAGAAACAGTTTATGTTAGCGCTTTCATTGGAAACAGTAATTCGACTTCTTCAGACAACAAATAAAAATGGTTCTTTCATTATATAGTGACTAAATGATGACATCATACATTAATCAATTAAACATTAAAAAGACCATTACAACATTTTTATAACCATAATAAAACCGTACTCATGTAATATAGCATGAATTGCTTAAAAATCCACCTCCAAAATCACATAAAGTGTATAAATATAATACATAATAAATTAATAAGAACAATCTATCTAGGGCTTTTAATTTTAAAATATATTTTAAAGAGCACTGTTCATTAAGTCCTGGGTAAATACAGGCATTAAGCCTAAGTTGCCAGTATAACTCTTGTTCTTCTAAATACAACTGCCATGGCCTACCCCTTTCATCTTTCATCTCTTGTTCAATAACCATATACACAAATATATGACCATCATTTTCCATGGCATGCCTGGTTAAAGCATTAGTACTATTTCTCTTGCCTATACTGTACTGGTGCTCATAAATTCTTTCTTTAAAATGCCTTTCGGTCTTTCCAATATAGAAACCAGTACAATATTGGCACTGGGCGAGATAAACGACCCCCGGGCTCTCACAGTTAAACCTGCCATTTAAATAATAAATTTTATTTGCAATACATAATCTATCAGAAACTTTAATTAGATGACAAAACTTACAACATCCACATTTATACATACCGGACCATACAGTTTACTCCTGTTTTCCAATAACTTTTTAATATTACATCCACGTCTAAATAGCATACCTGCCTCAGTACCAATCTTTTGTCTAAATAAAGAATCCTCCATTAATAATGCCCAACTTTTAGATAAAATATTTCTTAGGATTCCAGCATCTAATGAATAGGCGGTACTAAAGTTCGATTAGTACCACTATTAGAAAGTGTAATATGCATCCCATTAGAAACATCTAATGTATTGGCGTCAATGTGTACATGTCCTCCCCCGAGGATGGGTTTAAACCAACCATAAACCCTTTTAGTTACTACTTCAATTATAACAGTTGTTAATAATTCAATAGGAGAGGACCTAGCCAAAAACATGTTCTTCAAATGTTCACACTCAAGTAGAAAATCATTTTCAAGGGTGACCATCCTGGCCGCTCTCACTAATTGACCTTTAACCACTGCCTTCTTCTGATGGAATGGGTGGTTACTCTCACAGTGCAAAAAACTGTTGGAATATGTGGGCTTTCTAAACATTTTGGCCACATATGTCTTATTACTTCTAACTACTAGTCAGCAAACAAGAAAATCAAAATGGTAATAACCTGGCATTAAAAATTGTGAAAAATGTTAAGTGATTACTTGCTTTTTCAATAACTTTAAAAAGAAAATGTCCTAGTCAGACAACAGTCTGGCAGGGAATGCTGAGGACTGATGCTGTGAACCATTAATGAGCTTAATTCTAAAGTAGTGGGTTTGATTCCCTCATTCTCAGTGTGACTGTTGTGTGACTCTGATCAAGTTAGCCAACCAAAAAGTGCACCCAGGCTGGGGCTAGAAAGGGTCCCTGTGAAACAGTAGTCCCCGACCTTGGTAAGTAAACAATATATATATATATATATATATATATATATATATATATATATATATATATATATACACACACGTACATATATATATATATATATATATATATATATATATATATATATATATCCCTTTTCATGCAATATTTGGGGATAAACAAAGTCAGATTAATACATGCAAAAAGTATAATGTTGCTTTGTTAAAAATCAGTTGAAGACAAATAGTAAATGATAAAGCCATCCACACATATCGTGTACAAATTATAAACAATGAGATAAAATATGGAATTGGTTTTACCTAAAGTTAAGTAGTTTGACCTTTTTCTGCCTTGCACCCACTAACTACTTGAATAGTTCTCGGGTCCCCTGTGATCCTGAAGTGAGTAAAGTAGGCATCGGAAAATAAAAGACTGAATGAATAAGCAGCATTCTGACACAATTAAAGTTTAATAAAAACAAAACTAAGAAACAAAAGGTAAGGAAGAGGCAAGACCTTGAGGCAAAAATATTAAGGCAAAGAAAATGAGCACAAGTAATTTTTGTATTGGCATTTAAATGTAAAGCAGTTACTTAAACATAAACAAGAACAGCAAAGGAAAGTAGAGGAGGGGGCAACAACGTACATTTTGACAGGATCTACAACGAATGAAAGAAGGATGAGTAAAGATGTTTTGTTCCCACTCCTTGATTATTTTGGTACAACATTCATTTTACTTTGAGCAATTAAAAAAAAAAGTTTAGCTTTCATGCCCTTCAAGGAAAGCGAGGTTGTCATGAGAACAGTAACTTAATGTCACTAAGAAAGGGAGTATTATGGTTTCCAGCACTCTTAGCTCAAATGATAGAGAACTGTATTATTAGGAATCCTGAATAGGAGGCCGATGCAGGTCAGGAAAATAAGGTTATGTGAGTTACAAAATAAAGATATTGGAAGCTAATTAAGCTATATAATAATAATCCATCTGTACATCACAATGCATACAAATGTGCAAACAATTACATCATATTAATTACATTACATAAGCCTTGATGAAGCTGCCAAAGTGAAGATGCGGAGAGTGAAACAGACATAGGCACAGGGAAAGTAAGGATTTAAAGCTTAAGGTAATTCATAATTTAATAATAAAAGCAAAATAGGATCCAGGCATGGAGATAAAGAGCAAATGAAACAGTTTTTTGCTATTAAATGAGAAGGGGATGTCATGCTTTGGTGCAGATTTTAGCCGGCCCATTTTTTATAATGAATGAAAACTAATGACGGTTGTAAGTGTAAGACAAAATATTCTGCTAGAAGTAATCAGTGAAAGGAGGCAGATAGCAGTATGTATTTACTGATTGTGCATCTTTAATTTAATTTTGGCCAGGAAGGGTTGTGAGCTGTACAGTATGAAGACTTGTGCAAATATACAACAACAAAAGATAACACAATCTAAACCACTGGTTTTCAGTCATTAAATATGTTCAAACAGGTATAAGTTTTACTTTAGACATGCAGATGAAAATATCAGGGTATTGGTCGAATTGTAATGTGCTCAAAAAAATGTAAAGATTAGACACTCTATATGTAAAAAGGGAAATTGGAAAGTATGGAAATATATTAGTTAGACATGGGTTAATGTGTCAACAGCACTAGTTACACATGGGTCATGGGTTAATGTGTCAACAGCACTAGTTAGACATGGGTTAATGTGTCAACAGCACTAGTTAGACTTGAATTAATGTGTCAACAGCACTAGTTAGACATTGGGTTAATGTATCAACAGCATACTAAAAAAGTATGTAGTGGTAAAGGACAATGCGATTGTTATGAATTAATATAGTCAAATGATTGTGCAATATATCGATGGACTAAGGAAATTTTAATATCAGATACTTTTTTAATTTAGTTTAGGGTGCAGTAAATAGATAATGGATCAATGTTACAACTTTATTTTTGATTGCTAAAGCTATAAGGAACAAAACACATTTCCACATTTACCAAAACTGGAGATTCGGGGATGGTATATAACAGGATAATATTTTATGCATTACAGTTCACATCCTTTTTCATTTAAATTTTAACTTTACATTTGTGTAGTTCTTTGGATGCAGACCTGAGATTTTTTTTAGGGCAAGTAAAATAAATAATGACTACTATTGGTGTAACAAAGAAAGGTATACTTTTATGAACCATCCTAAATAAAGTAGATGACTAAAGCTGAGGTACCAGCATAGGCTGACACTAGTAAGGATACAGGGTAAGATACTTTATGATAACCGAACAAAGAGGGATATAGAGTAAAAGTAGTGAGGAGAAAAAAGGCAAATTAATGATATTAGTAAAAATAAGAAAGAAAGTATGAATGCAACACAAAAGAAGATAAAAATGTGTTTGTAACAAACATTTAATGGGAAAAAAATTATGAATAAGATGTAGAGTTAGCAGCTGTACAAGGAAATAAATGATAAAGAGAAAAGAGCTTAGCCTGTACCACTAGTGCTAAGAGATAAAGCCCTGACTGCAGTCCAGTTGAACGGACTTTGACTAGCAGCTCAGGCACTTCATAGCACAGGAAGAGAAAGACTGGGAATGCCAATTCTATAGGGGTAGAGTGGGAGTTCTCAACCAGCTTATGTCATAGCTCCACTTACAAGGCGCCAGTGGACAGCAGAAACTCATATGGCAGTTGGGGGTCCATAGTCTGGAGGATGTGGGTATATCTGCCTAAGCAAGAAAAGTCAGCCCCATTGGTGCATTCACATGTGCACTGAGAGAGTGTAAGTCTCACAGTGATGTGACTGCTCACATTACAATTGGGGTCAGGGATTTGTTTCCTAAAAATTAAAAATGCTGTCATTGCCAGGATGCCAAAGAGAGGACAAAGCACCCTCATGGTTGCCTGGAAGATAGACCCTTAGAGACTTGATGGTCAGCAAGCACTGGGCAAAAATAATAACACTAGGAAGGAGCTACCATTAATACAAAATGAAAAAGAGTGAAATAAAGGAAAATGCAAGAAAGGGAACACCATTACAAATTTTCCTGAAAAAAAAACAATACATAATTTAATATCTTGTTTGGAAATATTTTGTTTAAGAAACTTTAAAAAAAGAGATACTCCTCTACTAGAACATTCTACACAGGAAGAGGTATATGTCATTCTAATACAGAACACTGAACTGTTTAATGTCAAACAAGCTAGCCAGATTTTACACATCCTGAACTTATACTAGTGCAGTGCATACACATACACAGGTGTACACACCGTATGCAACAACTGAGTGTACTATGTTTAGCCATAAAAGCACAAGATGTAACCTAACTTGATTGATCTATAATGACTGAACATCAAAACGATGAAAAGAAAAAAGAAAGGCCAAGCACCCTGGACCCTTACGTGGCGTCTGTGCTCTCACCAGCTCCCTTTTATTTACATACCAACTCTGAAATTGCACAACAGTGGGGAACTGGAAAAACTCCTAATCCCCACTGGACTGTGGTCTTCCTCTAACCAACTCTGAAATTGCACAACAGTGGGGAACTGGAAAAACTCCTAATCCCCACTGGACTGTGGTCTTCCTCTAAGTAATGCTGGCGTTCTGCAATCATATGACTCTTTTCTAGCCTGTGCCAGCATTGCAAATGCTCAATACTCCGAATATTGGACCAAAGGGCAAAATAAATAAACACAATGCGCACACGTGCAACATCAGTCAAACAAAAGCAACTTAATTTCCTGGGCAGAGAGCAAATTCACCCAAATACCAAGTAACATCCATGAGTCAGCAGTGCCACTAAAGAAAACATATTATGCATGCGGCACACTGCTGCACACTTACTCCATTTTTGCACAGCACTTGCATGCATCACTCATCTCTGTAGTCATACTGCATTCAAGTCATGTACGTGACGTGAACACAACAGAGTTTATACACACACATGCGCACACATACATACCATACACTACTGAAAACATTTTGTATATGATGCACATCTCTTTGAAGGCACACTTTGCACTTGGGGTTTTGAAACTAAAGGTACATGTGACTTTTTGTTGCATATCAGTAAAATAAACTGAAAGAAAAAGAACAACAAATAAATAAAATGTTACAATACACTATTACCAAACCAGGATGGCGTGCTTTTGCTTATATTAGGTATCTGAATAATAAACATACATCCATATGCTTAAAGACTGAACATAATCAAGAAAACTAGAATACTGCTACATAGAAAAAAGACATAAACTTGGCTCTGTAAAACCAAAAGCATTCATTATCATAAGCTTTCACACAAAAAAATGCCTCATCATGTCAATTCAGATGAAAGCATCACCTACACTGAGAAAAGACCTGGCAGAGGAAGCTTGCAATTCTACCTGAGACATCCAAAGGGACCTATCGTCAAACACTATTTCTTATCATATAAATTCTATTTAAGGTACTGCTATACAGTGAGATAAATCAGATTTATCACGTTACATCCACATACTTTATATGCCATCTTCTTCTCAGTTGTCCTTCCTCCTGAACTTTGTCCAATCCACAGGCCCACTGATGTTATTATGTCATGCTTTCACCTATGTCTGTTAAAGCCTTGTACCACAGGTGAAATAAGTACTTTTATAGCAGTTAATCTCACTATACTTCTCAGGCAGGAAAATATGCTTCCTGCACTCTTTTTTTGACTGTAAGGTCAGTGCACCATGTGGAAGGGACATTTTCTCTAGTACAGATGTCTGAAGTACTGGGATAGTTATCCTCCCTCAACACACATTCTCCATCTGTTATCAAAGGGAATAATAAAATATTATTCTTCTTAGCGAAATGTTCTTTACACAACAATACCACTTTTCCAAAGTCATAGTCATCAAAATGAAATTCACTGCATTTTGTTTCAACAAACCAAGTGACTATATTCTCTGACAATATGATGAATTTCACAATCTGCGGTGGTGGTACTGCGGTAGTGTTGTCGCCTCACAGTAAAACATTGTCCTGTTCAATTCTCAGCTAGTGCGTCTTCTGTGTGGAGACATGCATGAATGGGTGTACCTTCGTTGAAGGTTGTGCGTCAGGGCTGGCAACTCGGCATGTAAAAATCTACTGCCAATCATTAGCGGACCAGAGTTCCACTGTAGTGACCCCTAACCGGGAAAAGCCGAAAGACACAACAACATGATGAATTTCACAGTTGCTGTGATTCATTGCAACTGATTTCAGAATACGGGCATGCATTGCTAATTTTCTGCAAGTGATTGTCCTAGAGATGAAACAGGGTGTCAGGCTTCTACTCATGTCTTTGTAATAATCACATCCTTCATGATGTCTTTTTTCCATAATTATTTAATTAAACCATATACTAGAATGTGATTCAGGCAGACAATTCACTCAGAATTTCCTTACAAAGTACACTTTTAGTTTTTTGGTGCATCCAAAGCTTTTGCACACATTCTAAAGAAAGGCTGTTTGGCATGGCTATTATCAAGGACATAGGTGAAGGGAACCATTATATACGTGTGCTTTTTTGTTTTCACTTAAAGTTATTTAAATTAAGTACATCAGTTACTCAACTGTACATCATACACCAAAGTGACTGGAGCAATTGAAATGAATCTCCTAACCCCAGGGCTCCAAATTAGGATAGTCTCAAGGCTAGCATGAAATGGAAGCCCTCTGTATGAGAAAAAAATTATTTACTGTACTTGCCTAACCATTAATATATATTTTGTATTTACTTTTCTTAAAAAGGTGACAGCATCTGGCACAGGTATTTTAAAGCAAAGCTTATTCAGAAAATGTATTATAACAGCAAAAACAACACACAAAAACAAATAAAGATAATGCTGGAGCTTTCCTGTCATAACACCAGTGAGTACCATTTAATATAATACAGTCAAAGACTCATGCAGTGTTGGTGCACAACCACCAAGATCAAATAAGCATTAGCATTCCTTTGTACAATGTGTTTTAATCTTGAATATAGAATTAAAAAAATGAAAAAAAAAAAAAAAGACTACCACAACAGACTCTTGATCTATTATAACATATGTAAGAAGAGATCCTGCGTGCTAATTGCTAGGCTACTATTACGTCATACTTTCACTGCAACATAAGTTTGAAATATAAACTTGGATCATCTCACAGCTCAGATTTTAAAATAATTAGACCATAAAAATTGATAAGAGGCACCCTTGTGACGCATCTGGGTTTAGCCTAACAAAACTGCTGCAATGCAAAAGACCATCCTTTAAACAATACTTCAGCAGAACGCAGTAGAGTGCTTTGTTTTTAAAGGAGCAAAGTAACACAAATACTGTACAGTAAGCTGAATGCACTTGCAATTTGATTATCTGTCAGGCGATGTCACAGTTTAAATGGTCCTGCTAGAATTCATGCTTACGCAATGGTGCAGTGTTAGTAAGAAAAAAAGTATACTCATGATTTTTCATTATTGCACATCATTCTAGCAAATTTAAAAATAGTTTAATGAAAAAGAAAATGCCTTGCCATGACATATTTTCTCACACTGTGATATTAAAGGAAAGCTTCTACCTTTCTGGATAATTCTCAGGGTGGGTACTTTTTTTCATTATAATGACCCAGATTTGATCTTCTGTAGACTCATTATCACGTTAAAGCCTGTTTTTAACTGCATGGACCTGCATGAAATAATCTTGTTCTAAAAATGCTGCGACCTTATTCAATGGTACAGATTACTGGTGACACAGTTCACTGCTCTTTCAACTAGTGGGACTGTTTTACAGTGGCAATATCTGCATGAAAAGACTGTCTTAACATCATGATTTTGCTTTACAAACTGCAGTTATTATTAGAGAATTAAAAACAAAACTGCCAGCCACAAAACTACCAGGACAAGAAACTACACGACTTCACACCAGCAGTCTAGGTGGGCACCTATATACTTTACTATGGGTGGAGACTAAGATACTCAGCAAGTAAGACAAGACTCCGCTGTTAAGGACTGGAAAAACAAAAACAAAACTGATCGACCATTAGCTGTCTACAATTTCCTTTTCTTTTATTTCAAAGAAAGATTTTAAAAAAATGTCATCTGGTAACTATTTAGAGCATTAAGTCCATCAAGACATGTCAACATTTTCCATAATACAGAGAAGGGAAGCTGTACAAAACTAGATGAAGAACTGGCAACACTTTTATTTCCAACACAAACAAGTAATTCTCTAGGTTATTTTAAAAATGGCATTTTACTAAAAATGTTTAAATTATCTCTCAAAAGTAGACCAGTAGTATAAAACACTCCCAGCTTCTGCATTCACTGAAATATTCTGACTTGCAAAAATGCTTACAGATTTTCGATTAATGAGTTTTAAGTCTCCAAAACATAAACAAGCAGAACATCTGGGTACACATATTTATTCCACTAACATTTATAAATCTTAACTGCAATCAAAGAAATCAATCAGTACAAGTCTCCAGCTCTTGTACCAGTTGATTTCTCTTAAATACTGGCTTGTGAAATACTATACAAACATGCTGCCACAGTCTGACAGCTATGCATCATAAAATGATTTCTCACATTAAATTAACAAGCCAAAACAAAAACAAGTATAGCAATACCAGAGAAAATATGTGAAAGTTTAGCTTTAGAAGTCACTGTCAAAAATGGAAAACGTGCATTTAATACAGCAAATGGAGTAGATTATGTTGTATTTATCTGCAGCATTATAATTAAGCATCAATTTAGCAAAACTGTGTTGCATTTTACAACTTGTTTCTTTTTAAGGGGGAAAAACACTTGGAATGTACTAATGACTCTGCACAGGAAAAACATTCATCCTGTTTGCCCTGGGCAGGAAGGCTGACATATCAAGATCCAGCACTGTCGCACACGCACAAACAAATCACGGTGACCTCCAGCAACACAGCAAAACATAGAAGTAATTATTTGTTGCTTTAAAAAAACTTTCCCCCAAAATAATTAATATATCGAGGAACAAAATCGCTCTTGGACAGTATCCCAGAAAATAGCCATTCTCCCAACACACACTCACATGGCCTTTATCGTGTACATCCCTTCTAAATAAAGGAAATTAAAGTAATTTCTGTCGCAGGACAAGACATGACTGGCCAAGTACAACGTGCATTGTAAGAAATTCTCGGGCTCTGAGAGGCTGGACTCCAGACACTGCAGGGTCCACAGCACACAGGCCACCACTAGAAAAATCAAAAAAGAGGACGAGCTTTGCAAACTGTCATGTCTTCACTGGTCTATATACACTTGAATCAGTGCCAGGACCTCTGCAAACAGCAAGCGCAGCGTTTTACTAGGGTGTAAGGACTCCAATCGCTTTCTTTCTAGTTTGTAAGAAGGGAGCAATTATGTTTAATGGCACAAACTGTTTCAGGTCCCGAAGACATATTTGCTGCTTCAAGTTCATTTTTCTGGCTGTGTCAATATGCTTATGTTTTACACAACAAATGCGCATTTTTTAGTGGTACAACTATATATATATACATATATGTGTGCGTGTATGTGTATACAACTTTGAGATGGTAACACTGTCACCTCTCCTTGTACTGCCGTCACTGTGTGTTGCAATTACTGATGAACAGAAAAAAACCTGAATTAAAAACGCAGCAGTGCGGTCTGTGCGTCTGGCCTCCAAAAGGACACAAGTACCTTGACCACGTTATTTAACTTACAATGCATAATTTATAACACCTAATACGTATAGTAAATGATAAATGAAGGCACAGAACAGTACAGAAACACTGGAGTTCAGAATTCGGGACACACGCGAAAGAGATGGATACAAGCCCTGAGCGAATTTACCTTTTTTTCATGCTATTAAACGATTCAAACGCAGGGTCAAGCATTGATTTCAAAATAAAAAAGGTGGGTCGGAAATGCCTCACATGTTTAAGTAAGTCTTTGGGTCATGGTTAATAAGAGGATAATTTTTAACACTGGCACCCCTCCCCCATTTTCCATCCAAAGCGCAAGAGGTTGTGCAGCCAGTTATGGGTACCTGGAATAATTAACTGCTGTTGAATCATTTACTGCGCTATCATTTTAACATATAATATCAACGGCATTACCTTGAGCATCACTTAAATTTGTAATGTGGTGGTGAGGTACCCGGGAAATATAGCGCTGCAGCCCCCCCAAGGTACTGCTGGAATGGTACTCTTTTGGGATGAGGTGTTGGAGAGGGGTGATGGATGCCGTGAAGCAGTGCAGTCGCACCCGCAGGGAGGTAACACCCTGCACTCCGCGCTTGTGACATGCAGTCGGTGTGCTCACATACCCTTACCCTCCCAGCACACACATACACACAAATACATATATACGGATCTTTAGTTTACCACACCAGAGTGTCTTACCTGCCCACCGTCTGGTTGGCAAGCTGCCGCATCCGGTTGAACTGTTTCTTCATGATTTATTCCCTTAGCTGCAGCAGCAGCAGCGGCGGCGCAGTTTCAGGACCAGAAACGAAGCAGCATTTCTCATTTCAGTGAAGCCAAGAAGCCACCGGTAGGAACGACAGCATCACCATCGCCACGGGCACGCTGAACACAGTAACAGTATCCTTCAAAGCCCCGTAGCAGCAACTATTCTTCATTGTACTGAACCCGGAGCAAGACCCGGTTCCGAGTTGGGACGGAAAGGCGCCGCTTCACTGCATTCCTTTTAGTTGCTGCTTTTAAAATCCCGCTCAGTTGCTGGAAGAGTACCCGTATTGTCTCCTGGTGGTCACTATGCACTGTCCGTTTGCTTTCCTGCCTGCCTCCAAGCCGCCCGTTGCTTGGACCAGCTTGGCCCTCCGTGAGCTGGGATGACAGCTCACCAGTGCGCCTGCGTCCAGCTGTTTCTCTTGGCATTTTGGAGATTGTAGTTCTGGGAAATTGTTATACTCAGGAATACCATACACAGTTATCTATAACTTATATTTTAAGAATATGCTTTACTATTTTAATTAATTATTCATAAGATTCCCTACACGATTTCGTCTACAGCGTATTCATTTTTTTAATTTAATAGATAAACGAAGGTGGTAAAATTATTTGATTTTCCTTTGTAGTCGTATTCCATTATTTTTGATATTTGTTAGTAGTCACACTTATTTATTGAAATGAAAGTACAGCTGCCGTATTATCGTAAGTGTTCTAGAGATGGTAAATCGTTTCGATAATGCAAAACACTATAAGTTATTGTTTTCTTTCTGAGCTTTAGTAAGCTTAGTATCCAAATTCCAAGTTTTTAGCGCATCCTGGAAGCTTTTCAGTCGAGACAGCATGAAGCAAAAAATAGTGTTTAAAATGTTTCGCCTTGGAGCGCTGGGCTATATCCTGGACATAAGTCAAACACCTTATAAGGGTTCATAAAATGTAATATATGATCAATATTTCATTGCAACTGTAGCTCGACAGTTTCAGCAACGTTAATGAGAACAAACTGGACTGAACATGCTCCAAAACAACCGTGTTATATCTTGGAGTGCAGCGAGCTTTTAACACTTTACAGTTCAGTAGCTTTAATAATTAATCCAAACGTCTAACGTCAGCATGACAACTTAAAAAAGTTCAAAATCCTGCACAGTTTTTGTATATAGGAAAGGAGCAGGTTCAAAGCTGTCCGAGCAGTTTTTCCTAATATTTTGAAAGCAACATCTCTGGGCTTGTACACATTATAACGACATAAGGTATAACACGTCCAATGCACAAGATAATAGACTCCTCCCCATCCTATAGTGAAAACCCTGGTTTCAGCTGTAATTTTGTACAAAACGTAATTGAAAATCAGACAGGGTTGTCACCTTTTCAAATGCCCAAAGTGGGACATTTTTTGTAGAAATGTCAGATTTTGCAAGGCAAAACATACCCACGGCAAGTACAAAGGACATAACTCCACTTTTTTGTCTAAATAAAAGCTTATTCTTGTAGCATTTTAGTTGCTTATTCTGCTTCTTATAACATTTAGGTGTTTCAGATACAAATAACAGGTTTATGCAACTATTAAAGAAAATCTAGGAAATATTTTGTCCTAAAATCTCAGGACATTTGCCATTTTTTCAATTTTTTTGCAGGACACAACTGCCCAAAGTGGGACTGTCCCTCGCAAAGTGGGACAGGTGGTAACCCTAAAATCAGATTTATATGGTACACTGTTAGAATACTAAAATGTCATTTTCTAATTAGGAAAGTCTAGACAAAGTACCAGTCCTTCAATAAAGCCACAGGACATGCTGCTTTCAAGAAAAAGCATTTCACTGCCATTTAATACAATTAATCATCTACTCAAGTAGTGGTATAACTTTGGAGCATAAAATGTCTTGGTGGATAGTAACAAATTTAATCTGAAGATTTCATAAAAAGGTGCAGGTAAAGACATGACTTCAACAGGTATGCAGGGTGTTTCTGGTGACAGATGTGTGGCAGCTTTGGTATTGCTGCATTCATCTTCTCTCTTTTTCTTCTGCTTCAGAGATTGGCACAATAGTTCAACATCTGGTACTTGCTTGATCTACTTATTAACTAACAGGTGAATCATTGCCACTGGTCATGACAAAAGGCAGGTCCTGAAGAAATTGATTACTCTGGAGATCAATGACTGTTACTCTGAGTAGATATGCCCTCCCCAGGTGCATAACTTTTCATCTTAGTAATTTTCAGATTTTTGTTTTCAAGTCTGTTCATGCAAGCCAAATTTGGATATCTGTCTTTGTGTCATAATTATTTCTGCTGGAGAAAGTCTGTTATCACCTAAGTAGTTAAATAAAAATATGAGTTTGGTTTCCAAAGTCCCATCTTTTCTGTTTTCCATAAGTTTCTTCAAAGTCTGTACAGTTCCTCTTGGCTAAGCTGGTAGATGACATGAAACAGGAGCACTTCCATGGTAGATTTAGCTCCTTTTCATAAAGAGTGCAGATTCCGTACAACTGAAAAAAAAAATCATTATCAGACTCCAGATTTTCTAAAATGCTATCCATACTAAAATTGTGTGTTGTTTTTTCAGTAGATGGTTTAGAAGGAGCAAAATTCATGACATATACTTTCATTGTCGGGATCTATCAACACTGAAAGCATTCAAGGACTAGACCATCAAAGTCCACCTGCAGTCTATACCATGACTTCTTAAGGTGTAAAAGTGCCTTTGGAGGTGATTTACTGCTTCTGTGACACTCATATCCTTTTCCACATCATGATCCATTAGAGGTGGCATCATGTATGATTCAGTTAACTTTTTCAGTCCAAGTACTGTCACATAACATTAATATAACAGTTTAAGTACTATAGAATAACTTTGTAGGAGGTCTCTTACCCTATACTCCTAAAATATACTGTCATCTCTGACTCTCAAGGCTTATCTTCTGGTATAATATAGCACTGACCTTGGTTAGGTTATTGTAAGTCATTCTTTTAATATGTATTCAAAAACATGACACAAACATTACATCTTCGATAATAAAGTATTTAATTTGTTCCATATTCATTATGTACTGTCCATGATGACTAACATCACTACCTAACCAGGTGTGTCCAGGTCTGTTAGGCCTTTCTGACATATTTGAGCTACTCAGTGCATTAGCATCTGCATGACAGTTCTGTAGACCATAGATAATCTTACATTTATATGCTCCCAACACACCAGACTAATGATGCACTCTTTCTGAACTCATTTGTGGATGAGGTATCCTTTCATAATCATCTCAGGTGACCAATTGTTTGTGATTCCTATGCATAGTAAAAATAAACTCTATAAATATTTGTGAAAACATTAAATTCAAATTAAGTTGTAAATACTTTTTCTTCTCAAGTGTCAAAGTAAGACACACAAACCTGAGTGAATTCTCAATACTACTGGGCTTTGTTTTTGAAAGCACAGCTACTACGGCATAAGGTGAAGTCTCCAAGGATAGGAAAGGATAATCTCTGTTATTCATTCATTCTCTAATGCCTGCTTTATCAAGTTCAGAGTACTTATCCCAGCACTTAGTGGGTTCAAGGCAGTGACACTAATGCTGTATAGGATGTTAATCTGTTGTAGAACACACGTAATGAACAAGGATATAATGTCTGTACTGGAAATTTAGACTTCGGAAATGCTATTTCCTGTTAATTTCTGTCAGGTGGAACAAATAGGTGTCATTGTGTTTGATTCGGACATACAACACATCGAAATGTGTAGCTTAAAAAAATCTTTTTTTTGCAAGGTGCAGTGTTCTCTGCTTGGCAACCCACACCTTTTAAGTTATATATATCAACTCCATAATCACACTACAGTTAAAAAAAGTGGAAAAAAACACTTAAAATGTACCATCAGCTTGCTCATTCCAAGTAATTGTGATAAAATGAAGCATGTAGTCCTCTGAAACAAGTAATATATATGTATAACACTCCAAAGGGTAAATAATTAAATAGAAGCACTTCTTTATAAATACATATGGCAGACATCTGTTGATAGGCATAGCGCTAATTTTGAAAAATTCTATTCCATCTGCCAGAGATGCAAAACATCTTCCACTCTATGTGATATGGTTCCAAAGAAGCTACTGGATTAACAGATAATTTAAAATCCACAGGCACCTTTGTAGTTCTGTTAGGTTTCAATATGGGTAGCCGAGAAATTGTTCACTGTGAATGTTTCACATGAGTTATGATTTTTTTTTCAGCACTCTTTATTTTATCTTCTACTTAAAAAATAGCAGACATGGTCTGATAAGCCTGGGTTTGGCATTTGCTAGAATATGGCCATTATGCATTGTCCTTTGTAACACTGCACATTTCTTTTTTAAGCTCAGCTACATGTTTAATAAGCACATTTTCCAAAGCTTCATTTTCTGAAGCGATGTACTATACTTCTTGTCACAAAAGGAAATACTGCCAACCCAGCTATCTGGAATTTTGTAAATAATTCCATATCATTTGTGAATATTGATATGATTCATACAGAAGTGTATGTAAAGGTGTAAATTACTGAGCTAAAATGTAACCACAGCATGCCTTGCTGGCTTAGAATAGAAATGTATATAAACTATTGTAATTGTGTAAATGTATATGTTTTAACAGTAGAAACTAGAACATAGAGGGTTAACTTGCAAAACGTCAAGAAAATAAGTTGAAATTAAATTGTTTTATGATTGTGCTATAACAGTTATCTCTCATTTTCAGTTCAGTAGCAGACACAATGTCTAGAGCTAGAAGTTTTTGTATTGTTTTGGAAAAGAAGCAATTGCTAGATTTGAGATACAGAAGTGTATGTTTTATGACTTCCAGGGTCTTCAAACATCTGAGAGATATGTATTTTTCACAAAGAGATGCTAAAATTCTGTTAGTTTCTCACAAAAGGGGTTATGCTTGGGAACTAAAGTCAGGTGACGAAAAGTGATGTCATCCAAGCTAACCCAGCGGGAATATTTGATATTAATTTAAGTAAGAACTCTCTCAGAGAGAGACTGTGCATTTTGTATTTTGTCTTGAAACTGGAAACATCTACTCATCAGCACCTTCTTCACTTCTGCGTGTTGTTCAGTAAGTTTTTATGGCATAGTAACTATTTTAGATTCAGATAGGAATAGAATAAAGTATAGCTTAGATGTTTTCTTTATTTATTTGAGACTGCCCTGCAATGTTGTTTTAAATATTCACCGTGATTTTGAACTCTGAAATCACTGTGTATACATATTTAGTATTGTCTTATTCTTTTATTTATTATTAAATATATTTAAACCTGTCTTTATGGCTATTTGTGAGACATATTTAAGCTCTTAGTGTACTCGCATATCTATATGGTGACACTATACAGGCCACTCCTAAATAGCCTTGCTCTTGGTCAGACTACCATTTGGATTAATAGTAACATTACACAGTAGGATTGGACCCCCCCCCTTTGTTAAGGGCCTTATAGTAGCTGATAAGGGTGGCTGGTGGCAGCTGGAACTACTTTATAGTCTGGGCAGAAGAAGACATAGCTAGTAAACCTGTGTCAGCCTTTCCCAGGCTTGTGTGTGTGTGTGTCTGTGTGCGCGTGTGTGTGTGTGTGTGTGTGTATGTGTGTGTGTGTGTGTGTGTGTGTGTGTGTGTGTGTGTGTGTGTGTGTGTGTGTGTGTGTGTGTGTGTGCATGTGTGTGTGTGTGTGTGTGTGTGTGTGTGTGTGTGTGTGTGTGTGTGTGTGTGTGTGTGTGTGTGTGTATAAATCAAAGCTCAAATTCTTCCAGTGTGTACATTCCCCACTGTTGCCAGTGGTGAGGATTGAGGCTTCTTGATTACTGGGCCAGTGTTGTAGTGTATTGGTTGGCAATGGTGGGATAGCCACATCACATATTAATTATCTTGTAGTGGTGTGGATATTGAATTCCTGTGGCCTGTAAACAGTGGTCACTAAGGAAGATGTTTGTACTCTTAATCAGCCACACAGTGAATATTCAGAGTTTTGTATCATAATTGTTTTATTTATCTTTTTAGTTAGTCAGGGAGAGCAGGCAAGCATATCAGCAGAGGAGTATGGCAAGCTGACAAGGAGCCAGTTGGCTGAGATGTGCCAGGCTAAAGGGTCGGTGCATGCCAACTTGACTAAGACAGAAATGAATGTAGCCTTGGGCACAGCTGCATTGCAGACCAGCAATCAGGAGGATAACAAGGCTGGCCTTGGAGATGTACAACTCACAGAAAATGGACAGTTCAACCTTTCCACAGAGGACTTAAAAATCCATCTGTAGTTAAAGAGACTTGAACTGGAGGCCA
Source organism: Protopterus annectens (assembly GCF_019279795.1). Classification (NCBI taxonomy): domain Eukaryota; kingdom Metazoa; phylum Chordata; order Ceratodontiformes; family Protopteridae; genus Protopterus; species Protopterus annectens. The sequence continues at coordinate 847,980,484 of NC_056733.1, read as the reverse complement.
AACATTTGGAAATAGAAGCAGCAGAGAGACTGAGACATTTTGAGGCTGAGGAAAATGAAAAACTGCAATGTCTGGAGGTTGTGGAGAATGAGAGGCAGAGGCAAAATGAGAAAGAGATGCTGTCTCTTTGACAGGGTCATGGAGGTAATGGGGAAGGGAGTAACTGAACTGCAAAATCAACAAAGGTCAGTAAATTTCTTCCACAATTTACAGAGGGGGATAAATTTGATAGTTACATTTGAATGGGTATGTAAACAGTGTAATGTTGACAAAGGGCTCTGGGTATGGTTCCTGACCCTCTTACTCTATAGTAAAACTGTAACTGCTATTTCTAAATTGTCTGATATTGATTGCTTAAATTATAATACAGTCAAAATTGTTTGTTAGACTGTTTTAAGTTAATACCTGAAGCTTACAGGAAAAAGTTTCATGAGGAAAGATGCAAGGCAGATGAAAGTGTGTGTGAATATATTGATGAACTAAGCACTTATTTTCATAGGTGGGTGAGTGGATGTCAGGTCACCACTTTTGAAGGGCTGGCAGACCTTTTGGTGAGGGAATAAGCCCTTAGCACTTTGCCTGAGGACATGAGAATCTGGTTAGCTGATAGACAATGCAATACTGCAGATGAGTTGGGGAAGAAGAGAGACCTAGACCTAGCAAGCAGGGCATCACTGCACAGGAAAGGGATACCTACTGCTGCTCATGGGTCTAAGGGAACCCATGGTGGGCAGCCCAGACCATCCCACCAGAGTCCACCAGTAGCAAGGGAAGCCACTAGTCCAGGTACACTTCCAGAACTAAGGGTTAAATGCTTTAAATGCAACCAGTGGGGCCATGTAGCATATAGATGTCCATGGAGGCATGGTGGGGAACAAAAGGTGGGAGAGCCAGTAAGTGGAAATAACAAAATGTCAGCAGTAAGTTGTCTTGAGACAACAAGGATATTAAATTACCACAAGAGGTTGTATCCTATCTTAGTAAATGAGAAAGAGCCATTGTTGAGAGACACAGCCTATGACCTAACAATTGTGAAGCCTGCAATGGTTAAAGAGGAGTACTACTTGCTTGGGAAGTCTAGTCCAGTCAGAGCTTTAGGAGGGACCCCATTCCAAATACCTTTGGCTAGGGTTCACCTTGACTGGGAGCGTGGAAAAGAAAGCCAGCAAGTAGGTGTGCTTGAGGATATACCTGCAGATGTCTTGATAGGGAATGATTTTGATAATGCAGTACCCTGTGCGTATACAGTTACATGCAGTCAGGCTTGGAGACAAACATGTGGCTCTGGTAGCCTGGGGGAGACCCAAACAGACTGCACACTTGCAGCCAGGACTGGTGAGGTAGTTACTTTAGGGAGGGAGCTCCCCAGTATAAGTAATACTGAAGGTGAGCCACAGCTGCTTGTGGGTACTGATGTTCCCTTGGACAGAGTGACCTCAAGGGCAGAGGTGAGTAGTAGTACCCAGGCTGACAGTGAGGCACCACTGTCAGAGGATGCCAGACTTCCTGTGGAAGGGGAGCTCAGAAGGATTACAAAGAGAGAGTTGAGGCAGGCTCAGCTCTCAAACCCTACATTACAAAGTGTGAGGGAAGTAGCCAGTGAGGCACCTGATTCTCAAGGGAAAGGGGAATCTGTATGCTGGGACAAAAGGTTACTGTATAGAGAGTGACCCCATGGAAGGGCTAGAGGGTGAGAGAATACAGCAGTTGGTAGTGCCCAGAGTCTACTGTTTGGCTCTCCTAGCCATAGCTCATGATATTCCCTTTGCAGGTCATATGGACATTAAGCATACCAAGAGACATATTATGCAGAACTTTTATTGGCTTGGTATTTCTAGAGCTGTAGCAGAGTACTGTTATGGGACTTGTGAGCAGTGCCAAAAGGTATGCAAGGCAGGAGACAAGGTGAAAGCTCCTTTGATGCCTTTCCCTGTGATTGAGGAGTCATTTCAGAGGGTAGCTATGGATATTGTGGGCCTCTGAGTATCCCAAGTTCCACAAGGAAGGAGTATATCCTAGTGGTAGTAGCTTATGCTACCAGATACCCTGAGGCAGTGGCATTGTCCTCCATTGAGGCAGAAAAGTTGGCAAATGTTTTGTTAGAGATTTTCAGCAGGGTAGGTTTTACAAAAGAAATAATGACTGAAAGAGGTGCCAATTTCATGCCAGACCTGCTGGCTTGTCTGTGGAAGTACTGTGGGTTGAAAGACGTAAATACTAATCCCAACCATCCCCAGAATAATAGTCTTGTTGAGAGGTTAAACTTTACACTCAGGATGATGCTAAAGTCATTTGCAGACCAGTTTAAGAGGGACTGGGACAAATATTTGCCCCATCTATTGTTTGCTTACAGAGAGATGCCCCATGAATCCACAGGTTTTTCACCCTTTGAGTTGCTGTATGGGCATAGGGTGAGGTGACCTCTAGATCTGATTCATGATAAGTGGCACAGTGAGCGTGAATCCCACAAGGAGTCTGTTGTGCCATATGCCCTAAACCTAAGGACAAGGCTCAGGAAACTCATGGGCTTGGTCCAGGAGAATCAGGCAGAAGCGCAACAGAAGAAAATGGTCTGGTATGACAGGAATGCTCAAGCTAGTCAGTATGCTGTAGGGCAACTGGTTATGGTTCTCATTCCTGTGAGACACAACAAGCTGCAGGCAGCTTGAGAGGGACCCTACAAAGTGGTAAGGAAGGTCAGTGATGTTAACTACATGGTAAAACTGCTAGGCAGGAGGCAAGGGCATAAATTGTACCATGTTAACATGAAAAAACCTTGCCATGATAGGGAGGCCCTTGTGCTGAATGTTTGCAGTGGATGGCAGGAGGAGTCTGAGGGGGATCTGGTGACTGCTCTCTTCAGTCAGGCTCGGAATGGCAACTCAGTGGAAAGGGTAGCAATGTACAAGCAGCTATCTCCTACCCAGGTTCGAGAAATCCGAGCAGTGTTACAGGAGTTTGGGGACATGTTCATGGGGAAACCAGGGTGCACCCACCTAGTTCAGCACCATGTGGATACAGAACCCCAAAGGCCTATTAAGCAGGCCCCTTATAGGGTGCCTGAGAGGGTCAAACAGACTTTGAGGGAGGAGTAATTCAAGAATCTAGCAGTCCCTGGGCCTCCTCAGTGGTACTGGTTCCAAAGAAGGATGGCATCACCAGGTTCTGTGTGGACTACAGGAAATTAAATTGTCACAGAGTCAGATGCTTACCCCATGCCTAGGACAGATGAAGACCTCGAGCAGCTCGATGGGGCTAAGTATCTTACCATGATTGATCTTACCAAGGGTTACTGGCAATTGCCCTTGACTTCCAATGCTAGAGAGGGGTCAGCCTTTGTGACTCCTTTTAGCTTGTATGAGCTCACAAAGATGCCCTTTGGGATGAAAAATGCCCCAGTGGCTTTCCAGAGGCTGGTAGATAGTATCCTAGCAGGAGCAGGAGATTTTGCTCTTGCTTACCTAGATTATATTTCCATCTACAGCTGTTCTGGGCAAGAGCACCTTCAGCATGTCAGGGAGGTCCTGGGCAGACTGCAGAAGGCAGGGTTGACCGTTAAGCCCAGCAAATGTCAGGTTGGTATGGTAGAGGTCTCCTACCTGGGACATATAATGGGGAGTGGTAAGATCAGGCCAGAACCTGCCAAAGTGGAAGCCATTCAGGCATGGCCTGCATCTGTTACTAAAAAGCAGGTGAGGACATTCTTAGGGACAGCAAGGTACCACAGAAAGTTTGTCCCCAATTATAGTACCATAGGTGCTCCCCTCACAGACCTGACAAGGAAAAATAAGTCAGATAAGGTAGTGTGGACTCAATCATGTCAGCAGGCATTCCAGAAGCTTAGAGGAGCTTTGCAAGGACCCACTGTGTCAGCCAGTCCAGATTACAGCAAATAATTTGTTGTGCAGGTGGATGCTTCAAACCATGGGGTGGAGGCTGTACTCAGCCAGGTCTCCTCAGAGGGAGAAGAGTACCCAGTGGTACATTTCAGTCATAGGCTCCAACCCAGTGATGAATGCTATGCAGCTATAGAAAAGGAATGTCTTGCTATAGTGTGGGCAGTGCAGAAACTAAAGCCTTATCTGTATGGAAGGAAATTCACTGTAGTTGCAGACAACAATCATTTAACATGGCTACATTGAGCCAGCCAGCAAAATGCTAAGTTACTAATGTGGAGCAAAGGGTTGCAGGCATATGATATGGCAGTGCAACACTGCAGTGTGGTTAGCAATGCCGATGCAGATGGGTGAGGTATTCCCAGATAGTCAACCCTTTCAAGCAACGTTTCTCAAGGGTCACTTGAAAAACTAGCTTAAATTTTCAGGGGGGGGTGGAATGTCACAAAAGGAAATACTGCCAGCCGAGTTATCTGGAATTTTGTAAATAATTCTATGTCATTTGTGAATATTGATATGATTCAAACAAAAGTGTGTGTAAAGGTATAAAGTACTGAGCTAAAATGAAACCACAGCATACCCCGTTGGCTTAGAACAGAAATGTATATAAACTATTATAATTGTGTAAATGTATATGTTTTAACAGTTGAAGGTAGAACATAAGTTGAAATTAAACTGTTTCAGTTCAGTAGGAGACAATGTCTAGAGCTAGAAGTTTTTTATTGTCTTGGAAGAGAAGTAATTACTAGGTGTGAGATGCAGAAGTGCTTTATTGTTTTATGATTTCCAGTGTCTTCAAACATCTGAGTGATATGTATTTTCACAGAGAGATACTAAAATTCTGTTAGTTTCTGACAAAGGGAGTTTAGCTTGTGAACTAAAGTCAGGTGACAAAAAGTGATGTCATCCAAGCTAACCCAGCAGTAATATTTGATATTAATTTAAGAACTTTCTCAGGGAGAGACTGTATTTTGCATTTTGTCTTGGACCTGGAAACATCCACTCATCACCACCTTCTGCACTTCTGCCTGCGCCTTGTTCTGTCTTGCAATGTTGTTTTAAATATTCCATGTGATTTTGAACTCTGAAGTCACTGTGAATACATATTTAGTAGTGTTTTGTTCTTTTATTATTTATTATTAAATATAGTTAAACCTATCTTTCCGGCTGATATTTGTGAGACATATTTAAGCTCTTAGAGTACTTGTATATCTATATGGTGACACTATACATGCAACTTCTAAATAACCTTGCTCTTGGTCAGACTACCATTTGGATTAATAGTAACATTCCACATTAGGATTGGACTCCCTTTGTTAAGGGCCTTATAGTAGCTGATAAGGGTGGCTGGTGGCAGCTAGAATTACCTTATAGTCTGGGCAGAAGGGGTCATAGCTACTAAACCTGTGGCAGCCTTTCCCATGTGTGTGTGTGTGTGTGTGTGTGTGTGTGTGTGTGTGTGTGTGTCAGCTACTTGGGCAAGGACACGAAACACTGGTTGGACAGAGAGGGTGCTGGAGGTTTTGGCTTGGCCACTCAGCTGAGATCTCAACCCTATAGCTGTGACAGTGGTGAGTCTTATTGTGGATCTGGAGAAAGAGGGAGAAACCAGCCCCAGACTGATTGTGATCTCTGTGTGCTCTTAAAGGAAATTGCACTTTACTCTGTGTGTACTTGTCATTCTCCCTGTATGCATGTTCCACACTGTTGCCAGTGGTGAGGATTGAGGGTCTATGATTACTGGGCCAGTGTTGGGGCATCACACTTCTCTCCAGCATAGTTTGCTCACCAAGTTTCTACCTGGCAAACTTGAATCAGACTGTTCAACAATTATCAAAGGTAATGTTTTTCTTATAAATAGCGCTCACCTGAGAAATTCCCAATAGTTTTACAAATTCTTCTATACAAGCTTTTATTACAATATGAGATGATCACAAAACTACTACTTAATTCCACAAATTTCAAGTAATTCATTATGGTGACACTGCTTCCAGTAGCAGCCTCAACGTTCACAGGCTTCTCTTTAGTTTCACTTCTAAAAAGAATGGTTTACCTTTCTGTATAATCAAATTTTGCATATTGTATAAAGAAAGTGCTTGTGCTGCATCCAGTCTGCTGCTTTTCTCAGCAGGAACAATGACTGAAAAGTAGTTGCTAGACTTCTATTTAGCTAGTTCAACATATGCTTTCCTAAGATGCTCCCATTTCTAACTTCTACAGCTCTTCATACAATGCATTCAGTTTTGATACAAGCATGGCACTTTTTTGTCTTGAATATATAGGCACGTGCCTTGTGTTTTTTCCAAGGCACTTATAACATGCATTAACATTGCCTTCTTTTGTACTTGCGGGTGTACACCTTTGAAATGTCTGTTCTTGTACACTGCTGTATGCCACTGCAATCTACCCTACCTGTAAATCTTGTAAATTGTGTTTGCTGTTTCTATTGCTAAAGCAAAGTTTAGTACCACTGCTTTCCTTATTTGTGAATACACACCTTCTAAGTCTATTTTTCTTGTGTACTTCTACATGCGACTGCAGTCTGCACTACCTGCAAATCATGTACATTTTTGGTTTGCAGTTTCTACTGCTAAAACAATCATCCATTCTTTAAGACATTCAAAATTTAAACTAACTTCTTATGACAACTTTCTTTTCATATAATCAGCATTTATTTTGCACACAGTCTTGTTTTCATATGTTGTAATGATTTACAATAGTTATAGCACTGGGTTAATTTTGTCAACTTACCTACATATTCAGCCACATACTCAATGAGCTTTTTGTATCAGATTCAGATTTTTACTTTTGAACTATCCCAGGCAGTTTGGGGTTACATGATTTTTAATAACCTTACCTAACCACTTGATTGTCAGTTTTTCCACTGGAATCTTGAGGACTAAAGAAATGTCTCATTAAAGAGTATGTCAGAAATCCTACCTTAGATAAAAATGGATATTATCCTGTCTTCATTCTCAGTTTCATCAGCAACAAAAACTGTTCTAGTATATAATAGTATTGTTCCCAAGTTTGGATTGTGGGATCATATATATTAGAGCTACATAAAATTCACAATTTATTACTTAATGTATTCCTTCTTTGTGCTGGAAAGATAAAAAAAACAATTTCTATCCATCTATCTATCTATCTATCTATCTATCTATCTATCTATCTATCTATCTATCTATCTATCTACCTATCTATCTATCTATCCATCTTCCTAGCTCTCTCTCTCTCTCTCTATATATATATATATGTATGTATGTATGTATATAACACATCAACAGAAATACTAACCAGAAAATAGAAGAGAACTGATCAGAGCTAATCAAGTTTCTAAAACTCTGTACCAAAACTGCTTCAAACTGAATCACTTCATTCAGTCAAGATAAAACACCGAGCTATAGCTGTAGCTGGCTCATGAAGCCTACCTGTGCTGAACCCAGACTGCACTACAATAAGTTGAAGAGCACAAACAAGAAAAAAAAGATGGTCCTCTAGTTCAGGACTAAAAAAAAAAAAAAAGTTCTACTTTTAAAAACTACAGCTAACCACAGTCGGAGCACTTAAGTTTTTTGAGTCCTGACCAAAAAAAGCAGTATAAGCACAACAAAATGTAACTGAAAGAAGTGATGATGGTGTGGGTACAACCACAAAAACTTTATTTAAGGAATAAGCACTTTCATCCAGCTTGTAACAAAGGCTTCTTCAGAATCCCAATTAAAGCTCATTAGTAACATTTAAACCTCTCTTGATAAATACCTGATCTATCTAATCCAACCAAATAATGAAAGTACTCCCAGCACTCAATTAAAATCAACTAATGTACAAACAAGCAATTATAATAGTTCATAAAAATAGTAAACATCAAAAAATATATCAGTCTTGTTACAAAAAAGCTTTCTCATAATAAATGTCACACTCTGTAATAAAGTTTTAAAATGTTAAATACTGATAAGCATTCATTAAGTTTAATTTGCCACTTTAATCCCTTTGCCTCTGTGAGATCTTCACATGGTCCTACCCTTGCACTTTTATATATGACATCTAAAACAAAAAAACAGAAAACGTGTGGGAAACTGCATGATATGCCTAAATAATGTATTATTACTGTTTTTATTCCTTAAATCTAGATGTTCATAAATATGGTCCCTAAGCCATCTTTTAGTTTTGCCAGTGTATAATCCACTACATGACTGACCATAAATGATGCCAACCAAATTACTTTTAGAGTGACATACAGATTTTGTTTTAATCTTGATAATTATCACTGTATCTTTCTCTAGGATATATTTACATTGTGGACAAAAGCCACATTTAAAAGTATCATTTCTTTTACTTGTTGTCAAGATAGAATCATACTCAACTGTATCAAAATATTGTTTTAAGGATTTTGCCTTCCTATAAACCATAAGTGGAACTTCATCTAATATTTCCGCAATATTATCAAAGCAGGAAAAAAAAAATGCCTCATTTTTTTTAAGAATTTGCATAATTTTCTCATTGTCTACATTGCACATGGTGATAAAAGCTTTATAAAAATTATGTTTAGGAATTTCAGCACTGAGGGGCTTATAATGGGGCTGGTGTATCTCAATAAGGGTTGATAAAGCCCATTCATTCTTTTTTGAGTCACCTCATGAAAAATCATGGTAATGATGTTAATAGGGTACCCTCTAGTGGAAAACATAGAACATAACATTTGCCCTTCTTCTTTAAATATATCATCCTCAGGTACCATGCAGGCCAATGTAACATATTGCCCCTTAATGATAGCCTTTTTCTGGTGCTCTGGATGGCAACTAGAGTAGTGTAGTAAGCTATTGGAATAGATTGGCTTTCTAAAATTTTGCTCAGTAGCCTTTGTTTCTCCTTGTCTTTGCTGATGAGCACATCTGAATAAATAATTTGGCAAGTACTAACAGAAAATGTATATTTCAGGAATGGTGTAGTCTTGCTCAAATAGAATGCAAACTCTTCTATCTCCTGCATCAAGCCATTCCAAATCACAAATATATTGTCCAAAAATCGTACATAAAATAACCAAGGTGGGGGTAGTGAAATACAGCAAATAAAAATTTCTTTACCCATTACAGAAGGATCACATTGGCAAATATGTGGGAGCAAGCTGCCCCCATAGCAACTCCTTGTTTCTGAAGAAAGTACTTGCCAGCCAAAGAAAAACAAAGTTATTTTGCAAAACCACCTCCATAAAGGTATCTAAGACATTGATGTCATTACTATTAAAGTTGGTATGTTCCACTAAGAAATATTGGGACCACTTGAGACCTACATTGTGCAGTATCTCATTGAATAAATTAATGACATCAATAGTCAGATATACCATATTATCAGAATAGCTTACTTCTTTATGTTTCATTAAAAAATCCCATGAGTCTTGACATAAATCATCAAATACTTTTAAACTGTTAAGTTTTACATCAATATATTTAGCCAGAGGATGCATTTTAGATTTAGTGGCTGTGACACCCGTGCACTGGCCCAGTAATCAAGGAGCCTCAATCCTCACCACTAGCACCAATGAGGGGTGTGTACAATGGGAAGGATAACAAGTACTCACACAGTAAAGTACAATTTCCCTTAACACTACACAGAGATCACAGTCAGTCTGGGGCTGGATTCTCCCTTTCTCTCCAGATCCCCAATAATACTCCCCACTGGCACAGCTAAAGAGTGGAGTCCTTAGCCAGGGTTCCAAGCCAAGTCCTCCCAGCACTCCCTCTGTCCAACCAGTGCTTCGTGTCCCTGCCCAAGTAGCTGACACACACACACACACTTTGAGATATGATTTATATACAAACACACAGACATTCCTCGGGAAGGCTGGCACAGATTCACTAAGTATGTCCCTTCTGCCCAGGCTATAAGGTAGTAATCCACTGCCACCAGAACCCCTACATATCAGCTACTATAAGGCCTTTCCCAATGGGTGACCAACTTCACTGTGTAATAATACTGTTATCCAATTAGTAAGTGTGACCAGAACTTTTAAGGCTATTGGAGTGGCTTAGTACAGTATTACTAAATACATGCAAGTACTTTAGAGCTTAAATTATCTCTACACAAAACAGCCACAGTTGAAAGGTTTAAAAATATTTAATAATAAATAATAAAAACACAAAACAAATCTCCTCAATTCAACACAGTGCTAGTCAAGAGTTCAAACAAAGGAACTTTAAAACAATACTGCAGGATAGTCTGACATAAATATAGAAAACAGCTAGTCTAATCTTACTATTTTCTATTTCTAAGAGAAACAACGTTCTAAACAATTTACATACATACATACAGATCAAAGGCAGAGTGCTGGTGAGATCTCTTAAATTGATAATACATCACTGCTGACTCATTTTAGATTACATCATTCTTGACACTTCTCTGGTTTCCAGGCTAACAGAAACTCAAAATTTACATTTCTCTTTGTAATCTTGCACCTGACCAGGAAACCACAGCAGTAAAAAACATTATACATGCAAAATCTAGCAATTAACTCTGGTCTCAAAACAATAGAAGGAATTCCTTAGTCCAGACATCCTGCCTCCCAGTTTTGAGATCAGTCATAAAATACTTTATCAGCTTTCTTCCAGCAAGGTGCACTGTGGTTACATTTTTGAAGTTCAGAACATATAACACAGTTTTTCTTACATTTAATTTTCTTACATTTGTAAATCAGCCTGTGGATTATATTAATATTTACAATGACATAGAATTATCTACAAAATTCTATCTAGCCGGGCTGGCAGCCTTTCAGTTTTTCACAGTGGCATCCGCAATAGTTCTCATGTATGGCAATATTTTGTTCTTATGCATCTTTGGGATACCGAATATCTTAGGAACAACAGCAAATTTTGCAACTAGAAAATGATAAAGTTCCGGACTAATCTGATTCTGCATAAGCCTGTCCTCCAACAGGTGATCAATAGATTTGTAACTTCTAATCACATTGTTTAAAGACACTGTCTTGTAAAAAAACATTATCACTAACATGCTCCAACATTTGTTTCAAATAGTCCACGTAATACATTATCACACCCTCCCCACCCTTATCGGGTTTCATAATTCTTAACCTTTTGTCCAAACTAAGTTTCTTTAATAAAGTTGCTACAGTCTGAGTCAAGTTGGAACACACAGTTTTTTCTGTTATGGACCAGACTTCTAAAATCTCCTCCACATAACTTCTCAAAAATAAGTTACAGCAACAATAATGGGGGTGTTGAAGATGCTTTGGCATGTCAAATTATTCAGCCTATATTCCACAGTATTGTAATTAAAAATAATATTTAAATTCAATTTTCTCAAATATAACTTTAAATTTAAAATAAGTTGACATACATTGACACCAACAGTGTGCACAAATGTTTGGCCCTTACTTAATAAATTTGCACAATCCTGTTGGAATACCTCGGCATTATAATTATAAAGCTTAAAGACACCTGTCAGGTTTTCCACAATACAAGGCCCAGTACCATGCTTGGGAACTTCAACATTTAATTCGTCCATCTCCCCTGATTCATTGTTTGACAGTGCTGCCACTACTGGTTCATCCTTCCTGTTCTGTGATATCGTGGTCATGCTTGTTGATTCAACCTATTTTAAATCCCACTCCAACAGCCTTAAAGGGATCTCCTACACATTTGGAGCTTCAGTGATGTCATTGGTCAGTGCTGCTTCTCTTGAGTTAATAGGCTGTTTAGAATGGTATGCCACACCTCTGAAGTTTGGTTTTGGATATACACACCCATTTCGATAATCACTTTGATCTATGATGAGCTTTTTGGACTTGCAATTTCTAATGTCACCCATCAATTTATCAACATTCTCAAAAACACCACTGTATTGTGCAAAATTATGTTCAAATAGTAAGTCATTAGTTATATAGTGGTCTAACTCAGTGGCTTCCTGCATCAATACATCCACTTCCTGTTGATTATATTTGACGAGTAATTCCATCAGTTCCATACCTTGTTTATTAAACAGTTAGAGCAAGTCCTTATGTAGGGAGGAATTTAAAATTAAATCAGCTGGAAATTTCCAATAATGCAAGGCCTTCAGCACAATTCTGAATTTAATGCATTCCTGAAAGTAAGAATTCTCTAACTGGAGTTTGTGACATTTAAAAAGTACATTTTCTAATTTGTTAATAGCCTGGCTTAGCATTCCAAGGGGCATTCGTTCCACCGCTGTAAATTCTACGGGTTTATTTAACCAAGAACGAACATTAATTTGAGCTCCCTCACTGTAGAGATTGTATTGATGTTGGTTGCCATCTCCAGTATCACTGCCTTGCCTTTCAGCTACATTTTGTGGTGTGCTGGTTTGGTTACTAGTCTTTCCAAGCAGTATAACCATTCACAAGTGAATGCCGGTACCGCACCACTGGACGATGGGCAGCTGTCCATCCTGACCCTGAGCACCTTGAACCTGTGGGGCTGCCGTCTTCATCCTGCCCAAGGGACAACTCTGAAATAACACTTAAACAGGATACTGCATCCTAAGCTATGTATTTCAGAGGGGATCTCTAAAGGGCATTAGCTAAGTAACAAAGCTAACTAGCAGGCATCTTTGTTCCTTCACAATGGTTGGATCTTTGGTTGTTTGGTTTCCAAACAAGACATCTTCTAAGTGGAGACTGCACATCTTCTTTGCATCCACAAGAGTTTTCAGTGGGGACGCCACTCTCCTGCCACATTTCAGAAACCTGCTGACAAGTGAACTCTAGATTCTCATCACCCATATCTGATCAAGGTAGGTGTGTGTGTGTGTGTGTGTGTGTGTGTGTGTGTGTGTGTGTGTGTGTGTCTGTATGTGTGTACATGTATGTGTGTGTCTGTGTCTACATGTATGTGTGTACGTGTGTGTGCATATATGTGTGTGCATGTGCTTGTGTGGGTATCTGTGTGTGTCTGTGTGAGTTTGTCTGTAATTCAATGAATCATCCAGGATTGATTATCTACTTTATGATAACTCCTTGCTATGATAGCTTTAACTCCCCCACCAACACTGAATATGGTAAAGCAAATATTAGGAAACAAATCTACATTTTTCAGTAGTGTGTAGTAAACGAATACACTGGAGTAACTATTCCATGCAATAAGTATAGTTTTACTTACAGGGAGGGATAAAGATAAAAGGAAAACCAGGCTTAACTCTTCAGCAGGAAAACAAAAATAAAGTCTAAGCTTTCTGGTTGCACATCCATCAGGGGTTCCAAATAATCTCTGGCAAAGTACATATAGTTCTTCAGACAGACCCACAGGAGTCTTACTGTTGCTGCATGATCTATTATATTAAATTCCCCAGTTTGCTTCTTCCAAGAGTCTCCACTCCTGGCTCTAATACTCACTCAACTGCTCAAGATGTAAATGTTTGTCCTCTCTGAAAATAATGTCTGCTTCCTCTTGACTAGTCCTCAGTACAGTGACTGCCTCACTCTCTCTGTTCATACCCCTTCCTCTCATAGGAAGGGATGTGACTTCCTTCATTAAGGACAAGTTTAAGCCTTCTCCCAGACTGCCCTAATACTGCAGCTTCAGATATCTCACAGTAGTTGCTAGTTGGTCACTATAACCCTAAGAACCCCCTCCTGCTCCGACTTGTGTTGATGAGGACTATTGGCTAGCCAGATCCCATCTCAGTTGGCCCACAAAGTTGGAACTGCTTGGTGACATGTCCAGGCTACAAGCAGATGTAACATCTCTTCATGGGTATTTGTCTCTGAGTCATCAACTTTGTTTACTTTTTTTCAGAAACAAGTGAAAAACAGCAGCCTAGCTTTGTCTTGGATATGATATGTCAAAGCTTGGGTTTATCGTTGAAGGCTGCATGACTTAATTTCAGATTTTATGCCAACACTGAGTGTTCTCTTATAAGTACAGAGTCTGTTGATTTCAACTCCATGGTTGTATTAAACACAACACAAGAGTATGTCTGAGACATTTTGTTCACTTACAATAGAACCCATGTTTTCCTTTGCAACCTCAGGTTCTGTAACTCTCTGTTATGTCCTCAGTAACCTTGACTGGTCCAACATTCTAAACACATCAGAAGCCAACCTTCATGCAGCATCATTTATTAATACTCCCCAAAAGCAGCATGATTCATATTTTCCATTAATATCAAGACTATACAAACCCAAAAAGAACAACTAGATAACTATAAGCTAATATCCCTCTTAAAACTCAAAGAATAAGCCTGGCATGAGTGGAAAACCATCCCAGCTGGTGACAAAAGGAAACATTTTCTTCAACTCAGAAACTTCTCTAAGAAATCTGTTAGGCAACATAAAGCTCAACTTATGAAGTTAAAACAACACTCCTTTATAAACAGCCCCAAACAATTTTGGAGAGAATTTTACTAACTAGCAGGTAGAAACATACTAATCATAATATGGCACCTTTGATCTTTCCCTCAGATTTCCTATCAGATTTCAGCAATTTGCCATCAATTCATATCAACACCATAAATCTCCTCAGTAATCCCAACACCTACATTCTCTAGTTTTACTTTAAAGGCATTGATATCAAAGCTGTAGCACCAGTTTTTGAACAACTACAAACTGACAGTCCCCCTGGAGCAGGTGAGATTCATCACAGGTTTATCTATCAAAGCAGGGTCTCAATCACCGTTTCCTTGTAACACGTCTACAACCTTTAACACAAAACAATATGCTAGACATACGGGAAGTTATTATTAGTCTACTTCTAAACAATGAAACCGCACAAAACTCACTCACTGTTGTCGAATCTCCAACTTCTCCACCTAGAATACATAAAGGATAACAACTACAACACTGTCCCTAATAAGCAGCACTGTTTTTGGTCTGGCGGCAGCATACTTACTCTGGACGTTTACAAAGAAAATGCTCAGGGAATGGATACAAGGTGCCATTCTCACTGATCTTTCCACAGCATTTGATCTAGAAATATCTCTAATATCTGCTGGAAAGCACTAGGAAGCCTTAAACTGATACAGGCATTCAGTTCTCCTTATTAATAAGGTTCATAGGTTCATAGGTTGGTACTAGGCTATCAGCCCTAGGGCCTATACAAGCCTAGCCATAACATTTCCCTGGCTATTTCTTCCCACACTATTTACTTCCCTGGACCCCTGTCTAGCAGGGCGACTGACGTGATCCCCGGGGTGAATTTCCTTTCTCCCATCCAATCGTCAAGGTTCCTTTTGAAGAGGACCAAAGATGCACTCTGCTTGACATGTATGGGAAATCTATTACAGAGTATGGGGAGTCTCTGGGTGAGGAACCTATCCCTCCAGCATGTTTTGTTTATTGTGATGACAAGGTTTAGATCCCTGGAGTGTGTGGCTCTGAGGGATTGGGATTTCTTTAAGTGTAGCATGTCCAACAGCTCTGAGTTTGACATGGCCTTGTATGTTAAGCAAAGATCGCCTCTGAGTAGATGATATGCGACAGAGTATAGCTGGAGTTTTTTAAGGCGGTCAGCGTAGGGCATCCACTTTAGGCCTGTGATTCTTTTAGTGAGGTATTTCTGCAGCCTTTCCAGTTGTTGCAGATGTCTTGAGAGGTACATACCAAACGGGGCATTGTATTCTATAATGGGTCTAATGAGGGATGAGTACAGTGGGACAATGACCTCCTTTTTTCTGGATGAAAAGCCCTTAGTGATGAGGTGTGCCACATAGAAGGATTTCCTGACTGTTGTGGTGATGTGGTTATCAAAGGTGATACCACTATCCACCTGTGTCCCTAAGTCTCTTATCAAACTTTCGGTGTTTAGTGTACCGCCACCTATATGGTAATTCACGGATACATGTTTTTTTCCCAAAGGGGATAACTATACATTTCTTGGCATTGAGCTTGAGCCCATGGCTCTGGCACCAAACATCTGTTTCTGTAAGGCCCTTTTGTAGAGTATCCACATCATTTGGGGATTCAATAATGGCTCCCAGTTTGCAGTCATCTGCAAACTTTGTTATCCTGAGTCCCTTAGTGTTGGCCTGTACTTCAGAGAAGTAGATGCCAAACAAGAGTGGTCCCAGGACTGAACCCTGAGGTACTCCACTTGTCACTTGTCTGGAGCTGGATTTGGAGTCGGCTACTTTTACAGTGTAGGTTCTATCAGTAAGCCAGTTAGCAACCCATTGGGTGATGTAGGGATTAATGCCCAGCTTAGTAAGTTTATCTATGATTCCAGAGTGGGGGATGGTGTCAAAGGCCTTGGCAAGGTCTAGATAGGCTGTGTGGACCACCTTACCCTTGTCCATGGCTCTGGAGACCGATTCAAAGAAGTCAATCAAGTTCAGGAGACAAGATCAGCCTTTCACGAACCCAAACTGGGTGGGGTCCAGTGTTTGAAGGTTGCCATTGTCTTTGTTTATAAGTTCCATGATAATACGCTCCATGGCCTTGCAGATAAGGCTTGTCAGACTGATGGGACGGTAGTTTCCGGGATCCAAGGTGGATCCCCCCTTGTGAAGTGGGATAACTGTAGCTGTGCGCCACTCAGTGGGCATGAAACCTGAGGTGAGGCTATGATTAAACATGACACTTAGGTGAGGTGCCAGTTCATATTGTAGTTCATGTAGTACACAGCCCAGGATGTCATCTGGTATGATGGATGCTGTATTCTTAGCTTTGGAGGGTGCGTTTTTTACCTGTGTGGCCGTTATTACCGGAATTTGGCAATCTTCTGGTATTGAGATGGGCCATTTAGAGAGGGGGGTGAAGTTGGCACTGAATCGATCTGCCAGGATATTGGCAATATCCTTGGGATCAGTATATTTAATGCCATTCTGTTTTAGCTCAGAACAGATCTGAGCATTGCCATTTAGATTCCTTACATAGTTATAGAATGCCTTGTTGTTGTCTTTGGAATCTTTGGCAATTTTATTTTCGTAACTAGCTTTGGAGGATTTTATGAGGGATCTCAGTTTCTTACTGAGGCTGGTAAGGAAGTTTTTTGCATCCTGGGATTTTCCTCTTTTCTGCAACAGTTTCTTCCTTTTGTTGTAAAGTTTGTTTATGGCAGGGGACCACCAGATTGGCTTCTTTTTTTGGATGAGAGCATCTTGGTTCTATTTGAGATGGCATGATTTATGCATGAGTGGATGTGCTCGTACAGTGCCTTAGTGTAGGATTCAGCAGTTGAACTTTCAGCTCCCGTCTGCATAGGTGTCATGAAGTTTGTCACTTCTGACTTGAGTAGGATGAAGTTGGCTTTGGAGAAGTTTTTTATGGAGGTTTCCTTTCTGGGGGGTGGGGGTGGGATGTGGATGTTAAGGGTGATTAGCTTATGGTCAGACGTAACTAACAAGGGGGTGACCATAGGTGTGGAACATCGATTTCCCATGTTGGTAATGACCAGGTCTAGGATATTGGAGCCCCTGGTGGGACTATGGATTAGTTGATCCGGGGCATTGGAATTTATGAATTCCAAGAACCGTTGGGCAAAGGTGTTGGTACATGAGTAGCTTTCCCAGTTAATGGCAGGGTAGTTAAAATCACCCAGTATTAGGGTGTTAGGTTCTATCTTAATATTTTCCAGTATGTTTAGAAAGGTGTAGTGAGAATCTTGGGGTATGATGGGGGATCTGTAGCAAGCTACAATTTGGATTGCAGCCTTACCTAGTGTTAGTTGCACCTGGAGAATTTCAGACACATTGTGTTGGGCAACTAGCCTGGTGGTGTGAGTATTCTTGGTGAATATTGACACTCCTCCACCTTTAGTGTTTCGGTCCTGTTTTGGTGGCCAAAAAGTGTGGTAAGAGTTGTAGCCTGGTATTGCAGGGGTGCTCTCTGGAGCCTTGAACCAGGTCTCAGTTACTGCACCTCGAGAGAGTGCATTTTGAGGTTTAGACTTCTAGCATTGAGTAGCATTACCTTCAGATTTTGCATGCTATTGTGGCATTAATAGTAGGCACTAAACAGCCTATAATTGCAAAGTACCTTGCTAAGGTAAGGGAAAACAGCTCCTGTACTTTACAAAAAAAAAAAAAGCACCAAACCAGGCATGTCCAAGGGTCAGCTTCTAGTGATTTCTCCTGTCCACCTGGTGAATCTGGGCATACTGGGGCAATGCAACAATTGCCTCATGTACACAGACAACCCTCTCCTCCTACCACCCAACACTACAACCTGTGAGAGATGCACTTACATAGCCAAAATAGAAGCAAAGCTCTCTCCACCCAAGATTGTGCTAGACAGTCAAGAGGAGAAGGTTAACACCCACACTACACCTCAAGCTACACATAGCCCTTCTAAACCCACACCACCAACACCCACATATAACAACACTAAATCCACATATGCAGAGGCTCTTAACTGTAACCTGCCCAAGCAACAAGAACCTCTGAAGCTGAAACGCAAAAAAACACCAATCACAACCAAAGTGTCACATAGTTCACAACACCAGTGTGCCACCTAGCAACAGCCCCTAAGGCAAGACAATGTACCTAACACTTTAGTCATAGGTGACTCTATAGTCTGGCACACTGATGTCCCACTCACCAGGTTGAACAAGGAGAAAATTACAGTCAGCTGCCTGTCAGGTACCAGGATCCGCCACATAACGCATGCACTCAAGTCACTCCACAATAAGTACAAATATGACTCTGTCATTGTCCATGTTGGAGTGAATGACTTGAGACGTACCTCCCTGGACTACATGAAAATGAAAAGAGACATAGTGGAGCTCTTGGATCATGTGGCCCAGGCAGGTATGACCCTAGCCCTGAGTAGCATCCTGCCTTTGCCCAGAATGATGCCACAATATAAGGACAAAATAATTGACTTCAACAATTGGCTAAGCTTCTGGTGTCATTCAAAGGGGATCCAGTATTTGTCTGCCTGCGACGACATGATCGACAGACCACAATGCTTTGCCAGAGATGGTCTGCACCTGTCACCCCTGGTATTCAGGTTACTGGCTAAAGCTCTTGCTACCCCTATAGTGCCTTTTTTAGGCAAAGTTCAAAGGACAAAACCACCACCGTAACAGGTACAAGCATGCAAAATCTGAAGGTAATGCTACTCAGTGCTAGAAGTCTAAACCTCAAAATGCACTCTCTCGAGGCACTCCTAAAAATGGAGAACATCGATATCTGTGCAGTAACTGAGACCTGGTTCAAGGCTCCATAGTGCAGCCCTGCAATACCAGGCTACAACTCTTACCACACTTTTCGGCCACCAAACCAGGATCGAAACACTAAAGGCTGAGGAGTGTCAATATTCTCCAAGGATATTCACACCACCAGGCTAGTTGCCCAATGCAATGCATCTGAAATTCTCCAGGTGCAACTAACACTAGCTAAGACTGCAATCCAAATTGTAGCTTGCTACAGATCCCCCACCATACCCCAAGATTCTCACTACACCTTTCTAAACATACTGGAAAATATTAAGATAGAACAAAACACCCTAATACTGGGTGATTTTAACTACCCTGCCATTAACTGGGAAAACTACTCATGTGCCAACACCTTTGCCCAATGGTTCTTGGAATTCATAGATTCCAATGCCCTGGATCAACTAATCCATAGTCCCACCAGGGGCTGCCAACATGGGAAATCGATGCTCCACACCTATGGTCACCCCCTTGTTAGTCAGGTCTGACCATAAGCTAATCACCTTTAACATCCACATCCCACCCCCACCCCCAGTAAGGAAACCTCCATAAAAAACTTCTCCAAAGCCAACTTCATGCTACTCAAGTCAGAAGTGACAAACTTCATGACACCCATGCAGACAGGAACTGAAAGTTCAACTGCTGAATCCTACACTAAGGCACCGTACAAGCACATCCATTCATACATGAATCCTGCCATCCCAAACAGAACCAAGATGCTCTCATCCAAAAAAGGAAGCCAATCTGGTGGTCCCCTGCCATAAACAAACTTTACAACAAAAGGAAGAAACTGTTGCAGAAAAGAGGAAAATCCCAGGATGCAAAAAACTCAGTTACCAGCCTCAGTAAGAAACTGAGATCCCTCATAAAATCCTCCAAAGCTAGTTATGAAAATAAAATTGCCAAAGATTCCAAAGACAACCATAAGGCATTCTATAACTATGTCAAGAATCTAAATGGCAATGCTCAGATCTGCTTTGAGCTAAAACAGAATGGCACTAAATATACTGATCCCAAGGATATTGCCAATATCCTGGCAGATCGATTCAGTGCCAACTTCACCCCCCTCTCACCCCCTAAATGGCCCATCTCAGTACCGGAAGATTGCCAAATTCCGGTAATAATGGCCACACAGGTAAAAAACCCACCCTCCAAAGCTAGGAATACAGCATCCATGGAACCAGATGACATCCCAGGCTGTGTACTACATGAACTACAATATGAACTGGCACCTCACCTAATTGTCATGTTTAATCATAGCCTCACCTCAGGTTTTGTGCCCAATCAGTGGCGCAGAACTACAGTTATCCCACTCCACAAGGGGGGATCCACCTTGGATCCCGGAAACTACCGTCCCATCAGTTTGGCGAGCTTTATCTTCAAGGCCATGGAGCGTATTATCATGGAACTTTTAAACAAAGACATTGACAACCTTCAAACACTGGACCCAACCCAGTTTGGGTTCATGAAGGGCCAATCTTGTCTCCTGAACCTGACTGACTTCTTCGAATCAGTCTCCAGAGCCATGGACAAGGGTAAGGTGGTCCACACAGCCTATCTAGGCCTTGCCAAGGCCTTTGACGCCATCCCCCACTCTGGAATCATAGATAAACTTACTAAGCTGGGCATTAATCCCTAAGTCACCCAATGGGTTGCTAACTGGCTTACTGATAGAACCTACACTGTAAAAGTAGCCGACTCCAAATCCAGCTCCAGACAAGTGACAAGTGGAATACTGCAGGGTTCAGTCCTGGGACCGCTCTTGTTTGGCATCTACTTCTCTGAAGTACAGGCCAACACTAAGGGACTCTGGCTAACAAAGTTCTCAGATGACTGCAAACTGGGAGCCATTATTGAATCCCCAAATGATGTGGATACTCTACAAAAGGGCCTTACAGAAACAGATGCTTGGTGCCAGAGCCATGGGCTCAAGATCAGTGCCAAGAAATGTATAGTTATCCCCTTTGGGAAAAAAACATGTACTCGTGAATTACCAAATAGATGGCAGTACACTAACCACCGAAAGTGTGATAAGAGACTTAGGGACACAGGTGCACAGTGGTCTCACTTTCGATAACCACATCGCCACAACAATCAGGAAATCCTTCTATGTGGCACACATCACTAAGGGCTTTTCATCCAGAAAAAAGTAGGTCATTGTCCCACTGTACTCATCCCTCATTAGATCCATTATAGAATACAATGCCCCATTTGGTATGTACCTCTCAAGACATCTGCAGCAACTGGAAAGGCTGCAGAAATACCTCACTAAAAGAATCACAGGACTAAAGCAGATGCCCTACGCTGACCGCCTTAAAAAACTCCAGCTATACTCTGTCGCATATCATCTACTCAGAGACGATCTCGGCTTAACATACAAGGCCATGTCAAACCCAGAGCTGCTGGACATGCTACACTTAAAGAAATCCCAATCCCTCAGAGCCACATGCTCCAGGGATCTAAACCTTGTCATCACAATAAACAAAACATGCTGGAGGGATAGGTTCCTGACCCAGAGACTCCCCATACTCTGGAATAGATTGCCCATACATGTCAAGCAGAGTGCCTCTTTGGTCCTCTTCAAAAGGAACCTTGATGATTGGATGGGAGAAAGGAAATTCACCCCAGGGATCACATCAGTCACCCTGCCAGACAGGGGTCCAGGAAAGTAAATAGTGTGGGAAGAAATAGCCAGGGAATTGTTATGGCTAGGCTTGTATAGGCCCTAGGGCTGATAGCCTAGTACCAACCTATGAACCTATAACATGCTATTACACCACCTGCTTGAAAATGAGCAGCAGCCTGATGTTCTCCCATGGTTCCAGGGCTATCTGACAAATCATCATTTCTGTGTGCTTATTTTAAACAAGGCATTCCACAAGAATTCTTACTTGTCACACTACGACTTACCATCTATATTAAGAAATTGCACTTTGGCCTTCCTCATCTCTCATGCTTACTTTATGCTGGTGATATGGTCCTCTTCCACTTAAACTAGGCTTAAAAATGCCCTCAGGCAGATAGCCTAGCACCTATCTATGAACCTATGAACCTATAAAAATCTCCTAATCAGCTTATATAAAACACCAACTTCTCTTTGAGACCAAACATAAGCTGAACAAAACCTTTTCACATTACAAATCAAGGACTATAACAACACCACTATACAACATATTAACTTATTCATGCACCTATGCCTCTGGCTAGACCCATTTCTCTGCTTCCGTCTCCATCTAGGCAATGTAATGAAATAAATTAAGCAATTATTATTCTGGACCAACAACATTTCACCCTTCCTTTAACACTTACATAGTGTGGAATGTCACACCTCTAACAGCCAACACACATTCTTACATTCCAGAGCATGCTCTGAAAAATCAACTTAAAAAGCATAACAAAAACAAATGTTAATAATTTGTAAACAATAAAAGTAATTAAAACTAAACAAATAGCTACATTATCAGTAAGTATTATCTACAGTGATAATAGTAAATTGACAGTTTTTCCATAAACACTATATTTAATTTTCCGAGAAACTCAGAATTATATATTTTGCTAGACTGTCACAAAAACTTCTCATTTCTTACAAACTATACCACATAGACATATAATGTTAGAACACTTTTGTTAACCAAACAGAAGATTTCATGTGATAGCAATAAATAGCATTGAACAGCTCTAAAGATGTGCAGCTTACTGCACATATCAATGACAATTTTCTTCATAAAAAAATCATTCAAAAGTAAATTCAATTTTTTCACATCTTCGTTTCTAAGCACAATCACCCTTGCACTTTTGTCAGGTTTCATGACTTTCAATTTCCTGTTCTGACATAGTTTCTTTAATAAATGATGTTCAGAGATTATTACATTATATTGTGTATGACCCACCCTCTTGGAAAATAATGACCTGAAATCTTATTCACATATTTTTTCAAACAAAATCAGGGAATAGTGTAACAGGGTTATATAGACTCTTTCGCTATCACAACATTTCTATCACTCTATATTTCTTTTTATGAAGAATCTTATATCAATTGTGTCAACATTTCATATTTGAAAGTCAGATGTTTGTTAAATAACTTAGTTGACCAAGGTCAGATTTCTCAATATGTTTTTCATTTTTTAAATGCTCAGTATCCTATAGTCCTGTCTATTTTTCGGATCCCTAAGATCCACAAGTGTGTTGAAGACCCACATTGAGACCAACTGTGAATACAGGGAAATCAAAAACCCACCCCTCGGCAAAGCATGTTGACATTACACTCAAAAAGGTATTAGAACCTCTTGTTTACTTGTGTAAAGACTCATGGGATTTTTTTAAACAAGCTTAAAGATGCAGATTTTACTGATGACCTTCTTTTTCTTACCATCAATGTTGATAATTTGTTTAATGCTATTCCCCTCAACATTTGGTCACACTGGTTTAATAAATTTATGAATGAATCTACCCCTTTTAGATATAGTGAAATCAATGTGCTTATGTTATTTATGGAACTGGTTTCAAAGAATAATTATATTTTCTTTGAGGGCAATACTATTTGCAGTCAAAGGGATTTGCCATGGGGGCTGCAAGTGCGCAGTGTATGCTAATATTATTATGATCCAAAAGGAGAAGAAGTTCATATTCAATTATTATCACCAACTTTCTTGGGTTAGGTATGCCCACTTATTGGATGACATTTTTATTGTATTGAAACCCCCCAGAAATTACAATAAGTTTATTAATCACATTAATTCTACTACTTCATTTCTTGAATTTACATATACAGTAGGTATGGATAGGATCAACTATTTAGATGTTGAGATCACGAAAGATTACAGAAGGAAAAAGTTAACAACAAATATTTATAGGAAACCGACATACTCATATTCCATTTTATTCTATACCAGTTGACATCCCTTTCATCAAAAAAGAGGAATAGTCAAGAGTAAGTTTGTGCACTTGACAAAGATGGTTTCTGATAATGATTTATTTTTAACTGAATGTGACAACCTATCCAAGATGTTTTTAGCTCGGGGATATCCATATGATTTGATACATGAAATCCATAAGGAAGTGGTTTCAAAAAGGGTTGAATTAATGTTTTATTCCCTTATGTTGAAGAAGGATGCAGGTGGCACTAGTAACCACAAAGTTGGCAACACTATTGTTTACTCTAATTCTTTTATCATGACTTTTAGCATTGACCACCTTCATATTAGGGCAATTTTAGGTAAAAATTGGAGAATTTTTAACAGCTACAATAACATAATAGAAAAAAATAGGCAATATGCCACCTGTTGTCTTTAAAATGGGTAGAAAAATTAAGAACCTCTTAGAAAATGGAGATTACTTTCAGTCTATTTTTAACAGTAGTAAGAAGGGTGCTTTCAAATGCAGAGCTTGCCTCCAGTGAGAAGGTGACTCAGTAACTATTAACAAATTAAATACTGTGACTTCTTTTCACTGCACGTGTAATATTGCAGGGATTATTTATTTGGCTAAACGTCAACAATGACAATTTTTTATGTGGGCAAGATGGAGCGGAGATTTAAATAGGATATCTACAAACATCTTTATGATATCAGAAGTAAGAATGTCAACAATTCTCTAAGCATACTCAGAAAAATTCAACACATAATTTCCTTTTATTGTGGGAGGATGGACCTGAGAAAAATCTATCCAGAGAAGTTCAGTCATGAATCTCTTGGAAGGAGAGAGGACCCGACTTGAACAACTGAGGGATGAAAAATGTAGAGTGATGAAGCCAGACAAGGGGGTGGGGTTGTTTTGATGTACACAGTTGATTATGATACATTCATGTACAATATTTTACAGGATTCAGAGCATTATATGGTCATTTCCTGCAATGAGATTAATATTGCTTATTCTAAAATTAATTATTATTTGTTGGACCACCTATTGCAGGGTAGTATTAACGAGAAATTATATAACTATTTGCATGTTGAGAAGCCTAGGATACCCTGTATATTCGGGATACCTAAAACCCATAAAGGGATTGATTACTTGAAATTTAGACCCATCTTAGCGGGAGCTGGGAGTATTACTGAACCTCTGGCTACCTATGCTGATTTGAAACTAAAGAAGTTTATTACCTCAGTGTCACACATTACTAAAGATTTGTGGGATTTCTTGAGAAGGATAACTATGGATAAATTTAGTTCAGAGATTTTTTTTAGTTATTATAGATGTGGTTGAATTATTTCCCAGCATCCCACACAATGTGGGATTGGAGTGGTTTGGGGAAATTGTATTGTCAGAATCTGGTTTAGATGGTAACACTATTAACTTGATTCTGGACTTTATGGACACCATTCTCAAGAATAATTTTATACATTTCAATGGGGAGTTTTATCAGCAAAGAAAATATGTTGCTATGGGGGCAGCTTGTGCCTCCTTATATGCAAACTGTGTGTTATATTACTGGGAGCAGAGGTTTGTCCTTAATACTGATTGGCAATGTACATTACCTTTTACACTCAATATTTGGATGACATCTGTTTACTATGGGATGGGCCCAAGGATAAATTTGATGAGTTTATGACATACCTTAATCACTCAATGGAATTGTTAGCTTTCACACACACAGTTAGTGATTCTAGTATTACTTATTTGGACATTACACTATATAAAGATATTATTAACAACTGTTTTCAGTCCAAATTGTATAGGAAGTTTTCATTCTCAATTTCTTATTTGCATTTTTAGAGTGGACACCCTTATTACCAAAAGAAGGGTATAGTGAAAGGCCAAATGATTAGGGCCTCTAGAATGACCAGTGTGAACTCAGAATTCTTAGAAGAGATTACGATCTTGACTACATTTTTTCTTGAAAGAGGATACCCTAAACAATTAATTGACTGTCTAGCTAGTGAGGAAATTGAGAATAGGGACCAAAAAGTTTTCCCCTTGTTAGGCACTGGAATCAATGGTCTTGAGAAATTAGACAATGTGGAGCATAAACCCAAGGGGCCTTTATTAACACTTTTTCAAGTGCATCAACACAGGTGGAGGACATTATAAGGAAATATTGGCCTATTTTAATGGTCAATGAGGACACCAGTTTATACCTGCTGAGCCACCCCACCTTCATTAGGAGGAGGGATACTAACCTAAAAGAGCTTTTTGAAATGAAAGATTTTACAACACGGACAGGTGAAGGATTTAGACGTGGTACCCACAAGTGTGGGACTTGTCAACAATGTTGTTTTATTCTTGACAAGAGCGAGTTATTTATTCCATCAAGGGATTTTAGAATTAAGGCTTCTAGGTATTGTAATTGTGGAACTAAAGGGGTGGTATATTTAGGGATCTGTGAAATCTGCCAGAGTTTCTACATCAGTAAAACTGAGAGACCATTGAGGGGAAGGGTGCACGAGCATATGTACAAAGTATACAAGGGAAAGGAATCTAATGCTATTTTAAGCATTCTTTGTCCTGCAAGGGGTGAAAATTAAGTTTTTTGTTTTGGAACAAATTTTAGTTGATCCCTGGGGTGGGTGTTGGGAGTCCAGGTTGGAATACAGGCAACTCTTTTGGCAGCACAAGTTGGATGCAAGCAGAAGTCCTGGACTCAACAACTGTATTAGTATTAATAGTGTATTAAAACTCAGGGCAGTCAAACTGTAATTGATGTATTGGATTTGTTAACATTATTTTTTGCTGTCATGGTTCTAATTTTGGGTTACTCTGTTTCATTCTTATTTATTTCGAGTGGATTATAGTAGACAAGAATTATTAATATACTCATATGTTTCTTCTAACATATTTATTATATTTTACAATTTACATATATAACATTTTTACATGGCAATTGTGTGTATTTTAGGAAATTATTTTAGTGTTTATTGTATATGATAGGGTAACATTTCTTTTGCTTAAGTCAGTGGGTAATATAGGGTTAACTATTCTTATTTCAAGTGATTTATTGATGTTAATTGGTTTTAATCTACTATTTAAGAGATGTGATTGATTTGATTTATTGTTCTGAGGAAGCCTGGTATTTTACTAGGAGAAAGTGTGCCCATCTATATTTTTTGTGTGTATTTACTACTGTTGTTTTGTGTTTTACGATTGGAATTATTAAATTCGAACTGAATCTACAGTCCTATTTGCCTTGAATCTGTGTTGTTTGGTAGTAGTAAGAAAGGTACTTTCAAATGTGGAGCTTGCCTCCAGTGAGAAGGTCACTCAGTAACCATTAACAAATTAACTACTGTGACTTCTTTTCACTGCACTTGTAATTTTGCAGGGATTATTTATTTGGCTAAATGTCAACAATGGCAAGTATTTCTAATGTGGGCAAGATGGAGTGGAGATTTAAACAGGATATCTACAAACATCTTTATGATATCAGAAGTAAGAATGTCAACAATTCTCTAAGCATACTCAGAAAAATTCAACACATAATTTCCTTTTATTGTGGGAGGATGAAACTGAGAAAAATCCGGGGTGGGGGGGGGGGGTTGTAGAATGATTTGACAGAGTTCAAAGAACTAACTTGACAGATTAGACTTAATGCTTACAACCATCCTGGGCTCAATGAATCTTTGCCTATTGCCAGTGTTTTGAAACTTTGTTCATACCTTATCTCATTTTAGTAGTCAATGGAATACATAGATTTTCTTCATTGTATACCTTGGAATAATTTTAGGTTAATATTTTAGATGAAGGATAAGTTTTTGTTATAAAAACAACTATGAGTTTTATTAATTAACTATGTTCTTACTGAAATGTGTCCCTTTAAGTGTTATAAACCACTCTCTAAACAAACTGGTAAAACAAACACATAGGGAAGCTTACTATTGTTGCTTTACACACAATCCTTTATTGTTATTGTTAGCACTATCATTGAGGCCCTTTAAGTTTATTTTGTTTTTATTGGATGAATTGTGGGCATGAGACATGGGTGTGCAGTTTTAAACCTTTGTACTGTTAATGAATGATATTCTGATGAAGTCTTTTGTTATAAACTGATAAAAGTGCTTAATCTTTTTGTTATGAAATATTTTTATATTTCACTGTCCATGGTCTGCGGATTTGGCAACAAATTGCTATATTTTGGTTGCTGTACTTTTTTACTTTTGGTTCACAATTTTCTTCAACATAATATATCTAAGGTTTCACCTGATACTATGTAATGGTTTGTAAGTCACCTAGTTTTTAAGGTATTAAGTATGTGTAGAAATATTGCTTATTTTTATAACTAAAAAATGACTAGCAATAACTTCAGTACAGTGTGATTTAAATGGACAACAACCCCTCAACAGCATGTTTGCTCTCATTTCTCAAAATATCAACATAAATATGTTAATATGAATAATAAATGACAGTGATTAATTTCAGCACTGGAGTACATCCTTAATTAATAATCTTAGTGTTAATTTGACAATACATCCTTCTCCTTTCTAGCTGGTAAGTCATTTAGTTAAATAAACCAGATCCAAAAAAGATTTGGACAGCATAAGGAGATATGGATGTTAATTAGAAGTATACAAATAATGGGCCACAGGCGTACATGAGTTTAGGCTTCCAAAATAACAACTAGAATTTGGTCTGCCTTTAGTAGCATACTATTCAAAAAGAAATGCTACAATCTTTCAGACAATCGCCAATACAATCAAAAGGTCCATCACTCTCTTCCCAAAACAGATGTACCACAGCAAAACTACAAAATACCAAATTGTCTCCCAGTCAAAAGATCCACCTCCTCTTGTACCTACAACTATTTAAACTGCAAAAAAACTAAAACCTCTCCCCACTAGCAGTCAGATTAATACAAGAATCCCCATCCTGCAACTTCAGAAGTCTAGATCACTCAGTACTATTACTGAAAACTCCCAAAACAAAACTCCAATGCACAGCCCACTACTTCTCTATTCTAGGCCAAAACATTGGGAATCATGCCTCCTCCCGTCTCAAAGAAACATCTTCTCTCCTGTAATTCTTTGCATGATTGAAAGCTCATCCGTAGAAAATGGCTACATGCCAGCATCATGCCCCCAACCATATTACATAATTCCAAAAAAAGCTCTCCTAGCTAGCTTACTTAATGTTAGCATATCACAAATATAAACCTCACATATCATAGACTACTAAAGGGTCTCTACACTGTGTGTATAATTGTGTGTGTGTGTGTGTGTGTGTGTGTGTGTGTGTGTGTGTGTGTGTGTGTGTGTGTGTGTGTGTGTATGTATAAATGTGTTTGGATTTTTAACTTTTCTTGTATAACTTTACTTTTATTTACACATTTTTGTTTGTCACTGTAATTATCTAATGTAATATCATATACAGTTATATTCCCTCCTGAGCTGTGACTGAATTTGGGCATGTATGGTCAGTGCTCTAACCCAGACAACAAACTCATATACATAAATATATAAATTACAAGGCATGCTCATCTGGTCGTCATTATGGCTCTGTTCAGTAGGTTGTAAGGCTTTCAGACCCTGGATGATTGCTTTTCTTTATGCTACTCACTTATTTTAGCTTTAGAAAGTTAATGTGAATGTATTCTTTCCATTTGAGGAACTATTTTTGCCTCTCCAATTTTTCACAGTAGTATGACTTTCTTGCTTCAGCTAAACATTGTAAGCAAGGGCTGACAGGAAGTGCATTATTTTATTATTTGCTTCCTCCAAGGAATTGCTTTAGACTTCAGTTTTTAGCCTTCAGATTTTTATGCTTAATGGTTAACTCAATAAAAGACTCATATTGTTAATTTTGTTTGCAATGCAACCATCTCTTTTCTTCCTGCTATATATTAATAATGTTTTCATTCCTTTAGCATTTTTGTTCCAGCTTCTGGATCTGATGATTAAAAACACTCAGATCATTCTTATTGCATCACTGCATTTCAATGCATATAGCCTTTTTGAGTTCCTCACTTCTTAGTGCTAGTTATTCACTTTCATTTATACTTTTGTCTTTCTTTTGTTGTATCTCCCAGAAATGGCATTGGCACAGAAAGCATACATTGTTTTTTGATTGAAATAAACACACCCTTTCACTCCAATGGAAGGTTCACAATTGGTTGAGCAAGTGCAGGTCGGTATTGTGAAATAGTCCATGTATGTGTGTGGGCATGTGTGTCAATGTCTGTAGTGGAATGAATGCAGCCAAACAGGTGTGTGTGTGTGTTTGTGTGTATGCCTGAAAATGTGTGTGTGTTGCCTGCATGTGCTCAGTGTGTATTTGTGTTTGTGTGCATGTGTGTTTGCGTAGTGTATTCACATCTGACAACACTGTTCATTTTTGAGACTTGGTAATTAGCTGCTAATGTGGTGCTCCTCAGCCGTCTGCCTAATCAGCCATTTCCTTGCTACTTCTTTTGCTGGTGAAGGTCAGCCAGTAAGTAACCTTGTAAACCTCTGTGTCATTTTGTTTTCATTCGCAAATAACATCTGTTATATTCTTGGCATTCATTAGTTGCCTCTGCTTAGAGACAGTGCTCTTGGATATCTCAGCATCTGTACTTAATCTTTAGGCCCTGATTTTTCCTTGCCTCACCACACAATGTTGAAAGAGATCCTTAGTTATTTTCTTTTGTTCTTTGTTAGTCTCTTGTTGCACAAGTACATTTGCCTTTTCTATAGTTATTGCTTTCTTAATAGCAGATTCAGAAAAGTTCACTTCAACATAATCCAATCCATCTCCCTTAGACTCACAGTCATTATTTTCAAACAAGGTTTTGCTTTGCATATTCATAGCACTGAACTGCAAAAGTTCCATTTCTCTTGCCTATCAGTGAAATTGTGATTCAAAACATTCTCATTCTGGTGCCCCACAGTGCTGTTTGTGACCAGAGACCCTTTATTAACAGCAGAGTCTTTTGTAAACCCATGTTGTTTTTATCTCAGCAGAGCTTAACATCTGTTCACCTTTCATAACAGCAACCCTGGTGTTGTTTTACTTATTATTTTTTCTGTCTCTCATTTTTTTAGTCCAAGGAATTCAAAAATTAGTTTTGCCATATTTGGACACCACTTTCTTAAGCTACACTGCACAACACTGAACCCACCATTTCACTGTTGTTGGATTTACTTTTTAGAATCAACACCTCTTTCTTTGTTTTAAACAATAACTATCTTTTTGTGAGAGGGGTTTACCTTTAAAATCAACACTTCTTTCTTGCTTTACTCACTAACAACTCACATTTCCCTTGTCACAGGGTTTTAACTTTTTATAGCGACTCTATTTCCTTATTTTATTTAGCAATTAACCAGTTTTCCCCTATTCAGGGATTTTACTTACAGAATCATCAGTTTATAGCAACCTTTAGTTTCACAAAATGCCATCAGAGCTTTGGTAAAGCCAGTTTTAGTCACACATTGTTTTTGTTGCAAATCTTTAGTATAGCATTGATCTACCCTTTAACTATCATGACAACCCTTGTTTATTGTGGTGCAAGTGTCCATAAGGGCAAAGACAAATACCGTACTATAGTAGACTTACAAGTTTCTCAGTACTAAGAATTCATTACTCAGGAAGACTTACATTTTACCACACTTTTCTGTACTAATGTTCCTACAGCAAATTGTACAATTTAATGTTGTATAACTTTGCACACATGACCACAGACAACATCTATTGAATTCCATGCTGTATAAACACTGCAAAATTCAGCAACTAATAAGATTCAGTGTTTTACAAAGTTGCACCATTTGTCATTGCTTTCCATACACTGCACACATCTTTGCCATTTTGCATCTAAATAAAAAGGGCATACATGCACAGAGGTTTCAGACCAAAATAATGTATCTTGGAAAAATGACAGTTCTTTTCTGAAAGCAACAGCAAACAGTAATTTTAAAGACAGTACAACACACTAATGCAAGAAATGTCTAGCTCATGTAAACTGTAATCTTTTTTTCCTGTGCCACAGACCATATTATGAGCTGCTTCGTGTGCCACAGACCGTATTATGAGCTGCTTCGTGTGCCACAGACCGTATTATGAGCTGTTTCCTATGGCACAGACCGTATTATGAGTTGCTTTAGTTGCAATTAGAGTTCACTCTATGCAGTATAAAGCTATTAGCTTTACACACAACAATTCGTTTTTCTTTTTCAACATAAAGGCCCCACTCACTTGGATATCTTCTAACAACAACTTTTTTCATTGCAAAAGGTTCCCATTTGCTTCAGTTGCTTTCTTGTAACACACAGATCATTTACATGACACAAAATTTCCCCAACATAATTTCATTCTTAATCACAGGGCAAACAGCATGATATAGAAACACTGCTGGCTTTATGCCTGTGCATTACTAGTTTTGAAGTGTATCATAGACACCATACCACCAAATGTCTTGCGTCATTAACACATGCATTGCTTAGACAGCAGTTAAAAAGATACAGTACAGCTACCATTGTTAGTGCAATCATTTCAGAACTGCCTGGCTTTATTTTTTCTCAGAATATCAGTGCAACAGTTTTCCTCAGTACACACCACTTTTCAATGTCTTACATTCACAGAATAACAACTTAAATGTTTCCTTCAGCAAACCACTGTTTATGTGAACTCACATAATGTGCCACAGTTTAAATCAGTTACTTTTTTTTGTAAACCCATAACCTCCCACACTTTACATTTACTAGCAAGATTTTCTTACATATGATAAACTTCAGAGCTTCCCAAAGTCATAGGTAATTTGATGCCATAATAGTTCATTTAAAATTCAGAAAGCCACATTTTGCAAAATGAAAGTTCACCACAATTTTGTTCCTTTCAATACTTGTTTCAGTAACTTTTTTTACCAGTTTTTTTAAGCACATGCATCAAACTGTAAGAACATTTACTTAATGCATTTGTTTCAGTAGCATAATGCATTCACTGTGCACATCTCTGGTAAGCAACTTTTTAGCAAATTGCTATATACTTCTTTTGGTAAGCAACCTTCCAGCATTCCTTTTTGTAACAAAACATCTAACAATTTACCATGAACTTGTTTTGTAACCTTTTCTCAGTTTCATACCACTTTGTTAAAACATTCATCAGCACATATCTTTCTGCTACTGTTTTTCATGCCATGTAACTCTTTTTAATTATAGTTTAGAAGCTATTTTACTTCTCTCACTCTCATAATCTAGATTTTGTTTCTGTCTGTTCATTTGGGTGTGGAAAAGAAAGAAACATCTCACTCTGCTTAATAGTTTATTCAGAATAATTGACAGTACTTCTTTGTAAGGACTTCTCTCCCACCCCATTTCAATATGCACACTTTCTGAGACTGCACCACTCGGAATTTTACTTTCCTTTGTTACACTCACAATAAGTTATGAACATCTTCATACTTTTTCCATGTAGTTACCCACAGAAGATATCATATTTTAACAGAATGGTAATAGTGCCCCAGCTATCACCAACTCAATTTCCTCTATGTGTTGGTGAGTGTGCCAAATACACAGCATGTTTATGAGTGGGTAAACTAGCTAACTAGGTATTAGCAGTTGCAGGCAGTGATGCAAACTATCCCACTAAAAACACCATTGTGGAATATGAGCATCCTGGATGCACTATCCAATACAATAAGTGCAGTTTTGTTTAAAGTGAAGTATACAGATAAGAATGAAGTAATACTCAAGTCCTCAACAAGAAAACAAAAGCAAAGCCTTACACTGCTGCTTGTCTATCTACCATAGATTATACATAATCTCACGCAAGTCTTGGTAATCTCACTGACCTCTATCTTTTGCTCCACATCATCTTCCATTAAAATATTCAGCTGGCTTCTTCCAAGAGCCTCCACTTTGGGCCCTGATATTGTATCTCATATTCAAGAGGCAAACATCTCTATGCTAGCACTAGTGGCTACTTCCTCATGTAGCATTATCGCTACACTGGCTTTCTCACTTTCTCTGTTCACAGTCCTTCTTCTTACAGAAAGGGTGGCTGGCCTCCT
Source organism: Protopterus annectens (assembly GCF_019279795.1). Classification (NCBI taxonomy): domain Eukaryota; kingdom Metazoa; phylum Chordata; order Ceratodontiformes; family Protopteridae; genus Protopterus; species Protopterus annectens. Next base: position 847,946,564 of record NC_056733.1, on the reverse strand, counting down.
TGCACCTCAGGAAGTGTGTATCCTTCTCCTAACCTGCCCTTGTACTGTATCCATTATATATAACATGGGAACCAATAACAGCACTATGCTATAAGTGCAGAAAAAAAATGGAATGTATGACTACGTATGCAAGATTATAAGCATGAAGAGTTTGCATCAAAATCCTTGCTACCATATATGTTTACTTTTTAAACATATTTTTATGGAATTTATATTTATTATAAATTCACTATGTTTTATACAGCTTTGGGCTTAGCCTTTCTCCCCATTCCCCCTCTTAAAATCGGCTTTACTCGGCTAGAGTAACGAAATATAAATAAATAAGTAAATGAAAAACATAATTTGAAACTATTTAAAATTAATAAATAAACAAAACAATGTGCCTTTCAGATCTTTACCTGACCCCTTCTCTAGTGACTTAAATGTGTCCCTATGTCTCCTCCTTGCCTCCATATATCACCTATACTATTTGTTAAGCACTCATTCCTGTTGCTCGCTATTCATACCACTCTCTTCTGAACACATTTGTACACTGAATATTTCTTTTTTCTTCTCCTTCCTTTGCCACAATGTCATGTAAGCACTTGAATAATTCATGTAAAATGAGCATATAATTTTAATGTTAATATGATCTCACCAGCACTTCTACTTTCCCTATAATTTGTAAATGGTGCCCTTTGGCTTCTACTTTACTCATCTTAATCTGTCTTACTTATACAATAAAAAACTTACATGATATACTAGAATCTGCTTATGTCATATTTTTCATAGTAGTATTTTATTTCATCTAATTGTTAATATCAAGAAAAGTGTACAACATTACTCTTATTTACCATAGCTGTACAACTCGAGGGTCACCTCTAAAAATGTGCCTCACTCACTGTGGTTAATGAAATTACCATATCATAAATTCATAAAATAATAAACATAACAAATAGATAAAATAAATAAATGCATGCACATTAAGTACAATTTCACTGGAATACTTCATTTAATAGGTTTTCATCTGACTGCTGAATGTACAGAAACTCGAGCCAGGTGGGCTAATGAAAGTTACCACAAATGTGCTTTGAAACAGGTATAATTATAACAAGCAGTGATTTTATACAAATATGTGGGTTTTCTTTTGCACAAATGAACTTTATTAAAAATCAAAACATACTGAGAAGAAATTACAATTTCAAAACAGATGTCCATGGGTCTCTTTCTTATAGGTAAAACAATCTACTTTCCAGCTGTTGACTACAATCTAAACAACTAATCAAGGTTCCTACAGGTTGAATAATTCATGCTGTGGACATGTAAAATGAGCATATATTTAACTATATACATTTAGTCAGAAACCCAGAACCAAGGTAAATATTAAATTATACATTTCTAATCACCCTATCTATATATCATCCAGCTTCTCCACTTTTGGATAAGGTCTCCTTTATCTCTTCCTATGATCTGTCACTCCTCATCTTTCATTAAGTTATCCAGAATTGTTTGTAACTTTTCCAGACTCAGTTCACCTGGTTTTTCCAGAGTTACTTGCAGCAAATTCTTTACCAATTAGCATTCTCAGTGCCAGCAGTGTTTGCTCCTGTCTGCTTAGATTTTGTTCCCCTTACAAACCCATAGGAAAGACTGAGGGTGTGAACCTAATATTTTTCTGTAAGCTTTTCAATAGGAGCTCTATAATTCTCTTTTTTAAATGTTCTATCTTTGGGCAAGCATCTGTCCCATTGAGCATCACCAGCACAAAGGATTTGTCCCAGGAGAAATATTTTTGCAACCTTGACAGGGTGTAAATTAATAAACCACCCACTCCCTCTCACCTAACTGTGCTTCTATTAAATTCTACCATCACTGTTTCAATTTTGTCAACATGAGTATTTTACTGTTACCAAAACTTTATATAATGTTGAGGTCATCTTCTACTTAATATCCTCACCCTCCCTTGTAATCCATATCACCATGAACAAATCTGATGTTCTCATTTTTCCCTGCTTATACCACTCTAAGGTTTTCAATTGCACGGTCACACCAACATAACTAAGGGAACACCATTCTGGCAGGCCAAATTTATCTTTGGCTTAGGGTCAACTTATATTTCATCTTTGCTTGCTAAATGATACCAATACCTCAGTGAAACCACTTTGCATTTTCCAAAATTTTTTGCACATTACGTAGTCCCCTCCTCTATTCCATATACCCTTTTGGATTGTGATCTGTTTGATGTTAATCAAAACTCAATTAGAGAACATCCTTTCCTTCTCTTTCTTCTTCTATGTTAGTAGTTCCAGAAGCCTTTCTTTATTTTCCTTCTATAAAATAACTTCAAACCAATCTATGTTTGCTGTTTGCCCCATTTTCTCCTTTGTCATGTTCTTCAATCTAGACGCATACTTTTTCATTTGAAGCTTACTGACTACTGATATCACTACAGCTTCCAAGTATAATTCTAAGTTCAGTAGAGAGTGACCCCTGTGATTTCTGTCAAGCTGAAGTTTCTCCCAAGCTACTAGTGGCATTTTCCCTTCCTTTCCCAAATAAATTCTTTCATCCCATTGCATCAACTTTCAAAAAGCATTCTTTCCTGGATAGTAACTCAGTGCATGCACATTATGTAACAACAATGGCAATACATGCTAGTTTAATGCTTGAATTGTTTAGACTAGATCAAGCACCAACCATCTCCATTTTTGAAAACGTTAAAGTTTTTCAAATATTTGGACATATGATAATTCAACTGATTTTTCTATAGTATCTGCTATCCATTTATCTAAATATTTCAGTTTGTTTTCTCACAACAAAAAAGAATGCTTGCCACTTTGAATAGCTTCTATTCCTTGACACTGATTTTATTTTATTTGTATTATTTGGATACCCTGAGATGTTCCCAAAATATAATAACATTCTAAACAATTTAGGGAGATCCACTTCTGGGTCTGGTAAGGTCATCAAGACATCATTATAGGTTCATATTTTCATAGTTGTGTACTAAGCTAAGAACCAGAAGGGCATTTTTAAGCATAGCCATACATGCAAATCTCTGAAAACTTCTGGTACCCTTGATAAGTGTAAGCGGGGGCTTAGGCAATGAAACATTCACAGGCTGTCTGTGTCCATTAGAGACATAGGTGCCAATCCAGAGATGAATTTCCTTTTACCCATCCAATTGTCCAAGTTACACTTGAATTGAGTTAGGGAGAAACTCTGCTTCACATGGATTGGGAGCCTGTTTCAGTGAAGGGGTAGAATCTGGGATACATACCTGTCTCTCCAGTAAGTTTAATTTATATCACAGGGAAGGGTTAAGTCTTTAGCAGAGGTAATTCTAGTTTGTTTTGCAGATATGCAGGAGGTCCATCATGGTGAGTCTGACAGTGCCTTGTATGCCAGGCATAGATCGCACCTCAAAAGCCTGTAGGTGACAAAATCTAGGGTTAGGGCATTGAGGCAATTGGCATAGGACATGTTACTTATGCCCTGAATTCTTTTAGCGAGAAACCTCTGTGGACATTCCAGTTTTGGATGTGCCTGATTAGGTACATATCAAAGTGGACATTGTACTCAATTACAGGTGTGAGGGATGCCAAATACAGTAGAACAATGACCTCCTTGGCCTAGATGCCATACTTTTGCTTATAAGTTGCACAATATAGAATGATTTCCAAACTACTGAAGACACATGATGATCAAAAGTTAGAGTACTGTCTACAAGTGCTCCCAAGACTAACTACTGGGTCAACTCTTTGGGGTATATTGCCAATATGATAGTTTCCAGAGGTGGATAACTTCCCAAAGGATATTATTATGCATTTCTTGGAATTTAGTTTTAGTCTATGACTCTTATTTGTCTGTGTCAGCCCTTCTTGGAGAACATTTCTGTCAGTGGGGGATTCTATGACTGGTCCCAGTTTGCAATCATCTGCAAATTTAGTCAGCCAGAGACCCTTCTCATTTGCCTTGACTTCAGACAAGCAAATGCCAAAAATGATCAGTCCCAGGACTAACCCCTGAGAGGCTCAGTTTATAATTGGCCTCTTTGTAGAGGTGGATTCCCCATTTCTAACTTCCTGGGTCTTGTCTGTAAGCCAGCTGGTTATCTACTGGGTGGCATAAGGGTTTATATCTAACCTCTTGAGTTTGTCAACAATGCCAGAGTTGGGTATTGTGTCAGGTTCCTTGGCCAGGTCATGGTAGGTAATGTAAACCATTTTTCTCTCGTCCATTGCTTTGGTGACCTTCTCAAAGAAGTCCATCAGACTAAACAAGCATGATCTGCCTTTGAGGAAACCAAAGTGAGTTGGGTACAGTGTCTACAGGTTGCCTATGTCATTACTGATCATTTCCATAATAATTATTTACATTGTTTTGCATATGAGACTAGTGAGACTTTTGGGTCTGTAGTTACCAGGGTCTCTAGATGGCCCACATTGGTGCAGAAGGATAACTGTTGCTGTTCTACATTCATTAGGCATGAAGCCTGTTTGGAGTCTACAGTTAGATAGCAATTCCAGATGGCCTGATAGGTCATGTTTCATGCTATTTAGAAGGCATCCTGGGATATTATTTGGGCCAGTTGATGCAGTGTTCCTAGCCTTAGAGAGACCATTGAGGACCTATTCCCCAGTGATAGTAGGGGGAGTTATATTTGATAGTATTTCCTGAGGTAAGTTAGAGGAGGAGAGAGGGGTAAAGTTAGAGATGAATTTGTCAGCTGGTAGGTTTCCTACATTTTCTGGCTCATTGTAGGTGGATCTATCAATAACAAGCTCTGTACAAAATTGTGTATTGCCTTTGAGGTTGCAGACATAGCAAAAGAATGTCTTGTGGTTTTCCTTGGCCATGGAGGCCAGCTGCGCCTCAAATATGGTTTTAGTAGACTATATTTGTCCACTAAGTTGCTTGTTTCATTTTATGAGAGTGCCTTTATCCTGCTGGGTGCTACACATCCTGATTTTTGTCATGATTTTCTTCCTTCTGTTATATGGCCTGTTGATGCTGTGATTCTACCAGGGTAGTTTGTTTTTTGACTTAGTTCTTTACTTCTTCCTGGTGGGTACAGCGGCTTTTATGCATCTATTAACATGATTGTCTGTGAACAGTTCTGCATAGGCAGCAAAGTTCTCAGGGTTATTAGGGAGTTGACATTTTGCCAGGTTATCACTTAATAGTAGGAAGTTAGCCTTAGAGTAGTTCTGGAACATTCCAGGGTTAGCTGGGGTTCTGGGTTTTAGTTTTACTTCAAAGGAGACCATTTTGTGGTATGACCTTAATAGAGAAGATATTACACTAGGGGGTATACAGCACTATCTCATATTAGTGAGAACCAGATCCAGTATATTTGCACTTCCAGTTGGCATATTGACAATTTCATTCAGGAAGTTTGTGTTTACAAAATCCTTCTGTAAAGCAACCAACAAGTCCAGGTAGATGTAAAGGAAGAGAAAATAATTGATAAGCTCTTTTGTTCCTTTATTTCAAATAGTGGAACTTCATCAGATAAAAATCTAACCATGTAATTTCCCTTTTATACCACAGACAACCTATCAGATCACTTTATTGAAACACATCAGTCAAGCTAATTAAAACTTAGAATACCCATATAATTAAAAGGGTTTCTTAACCCAAATCTAACGTAGAATGAAAACTTTAATAAACATAAGTTAGAACTATTAAGAACACCATATCATGTTTTAATAAATAGTATTGTAAAATATAAACTATAAAAGATTTAAAATACAAAAAGATAAAATCTAATCATGTCATTTCCTGTATTTGTTGTTCTTTTCAAATATTTTCTTCATATTGTTGCTATTTCTGTAAACTATCTTCAGCATTTGACCTAGTTAATATAAATAAATTTAACGTTAAAAGAAATGTATTATAAAGCTTTAAAGTAAAGGTGATAATGCACAGCCTTGTTTTGTGCCTTTTGTAATTCTAGAAAAAAAGAACCTATTTTAACATAAACACAAGAGTTATTGTATAACTTAAAAATTAATGCAACTAGCTCAGGTGAGAAGTTATACACTTTAAGTGTTTTAAACAGGTATGAAAAATTAAGAGTCAAAAGCCTTATCTAAACTAAGACTAATGATATAAAGTTATTTTTTATTTTTATTTGCATAATCTATTAATGTACATATTCTAATTATATTATCCTGTACTTGCCTAGTTCAAATAAACCCAGCTTGACCACTTTTAATTAATTTAGGTATAGGCAGATTAATTCTGTTAGCTAAAATGGACATGAATATCTTATAGTCCACATCTAAAAGTGAAATAGGTCTGTATGATGAACACTTTGTAGGATCATTATCTTGTTTTAAAATAGGTGATATAAGGGAGTATTTCCATGAAGGGGGACTTCAGCAGTTGGTTTTATTTCTCTATAGACCTTATGTAATATTTTAACTGCATCATTCAGTAGTATTTTATATATTTCTGGTATAAGACCATCTAAGTCTGGTGCCTTATTAGTTTTTAACTTTTTTATTTTATTTTTTATTTCTGTTAAAGTGAATGATCTATCAGTTTTTTTATTTGTTCACTTATTATTTTATCATTTATAGTTTCCCTTAGAAAACTTTCAACGATATCATCATTATCTAGATTATCTGTATTATTATTTATATTTTCATAAAATATTTTCAAGCCCTCCAGAATACCTTTAATATCTGTCCTTCTTTCTTTTTCATTGTTTATATGTGTTATAATTTCTTTGCTATGATTTAGTTTATTCATTTTCTTTGAAGTGCCTTCTGTGTGGAGTCTGCATGTTCTCCCTGCATTCATGTGGGTTTTTTCTGGGTACTCCAGTTTCCTCCCATGTTACAAAGACATATGTCTGAAGCATTTCTTCCCAGGCCTCTGCTAAAATTGGTTTTGCTCCAAGTTGGACTTTCTCGGTAAACAAATGTTAAATAAATAAGTTATCCAATAATGGACATGAAACTATTGAATATGCCTGAAGTTTACATTTTTAAATGTTTATTCAAACTTCATGATTTAGAATTTCAACATATTTTGTATTTAGGTTCTGACTGACTGATAATGTCATTTGGTTTTAGATTTCTTTAGTGTGTCTATTTCAGCCTGTAGTGTATTCAATTCTTTCTTCCAATCTCATGTTTTAATAATATACTGGCTTGTAACTCTTCCATTTAAGTATGCCTTTAGTGAATCCCACAGGACAATGTCAGATGCTTTACCATTCATGTTTATTTCTAGGAAATTTTTGATATCTTTAACATACAATCCTTGAATCCTTTTATTTTAATGACATTGGCTGGTAATCTACTGCAATGTATTAAAATGTCAATTTTTAAAATAATATTAAAGATTTTAGCATTATGATCCAGTGCAGTTGTACAGTGGTAGTGTTGTTGCTTCACAGCAAGGGGCTCACCAGTTTGATTCTCAGCTGGAGTGGCTTCTGTGCAAAGTCTGCATGTCCTCCCTGTGTTCATGTGGGTTTTCTCTGGGTACTCCAGTTTCCTCCCATGTTACAAAGACATACGTCTGGAGCATTTCTTCCCAGGCCTCTGCTAAAAATTGGCTTCATTCCAAGTCAGACTTTCCCAGTAAACAAATGTTAAATAAATAAAAAAATATCCATTAATGGACATGAAACTATTGAAACTTCTCTGATATGTGATAATAAATATTTTGAGACAAAGATTTTATCAATATTTGTACTTTATTATCTATATGAATAATGAGTAAATTGAAGTGTTTGTTTTCCTTAGCTCATATATATCCTTTAAATTAATTAGATTTACAAAATTTGTTGATTGGCTGAAGATGTGATTCACAGCTTTCTATTTGCAGTATAATCTTTGACTGATAAAATACAATTAAAATCACTGGCAATTATGACTTCACCTTTCATGTAATAGGCTATAGCATCTAAGTAATTTTTTGCATCTTTAAATCCAACCTCTGGAATCCAATAAAAGTTCACCAAGGTATATAGTTTTCTATTCCACTCAGTTATAACAATGCTTATCATACTATGTTTATCAATGTAGTTATCTTTTACTTTAGACATTACTGGTGAGTTATTCCATAAAATAAGGATGCCTCTTCTTTTAGTTTAAAAGCCAGAACCTGTTTAAATCAAATATTTATTTAATGAAAGTTTATTTACATCTTTATTAAGTAAATGTGTTTCCTGTAAAAAATACTAGTTGAGCTTTATGTAATTGCAAGTATATGAACAGAGTCCCCCTCTTTACTGGATTATTCAATCCAGTAATATTAATAGATATGCAGTTAAAATCAGATGTTTATATAAGAAAATAAAACAGGTATAATAAAATCACATTTATGCACAGAACTTATTATACATTTTATATACAGCAATATGAAAATTTCAGCTATGGACAAAACTTTTGAAACAAATACAAAAATTACCTAATGATATAACCTTAAAACATTCTACCATGGAATAACATATTCTTAGTTTGTTGAAAAAGATAAACAAAATAACTCTCAAACTCTCCATTAGACTAACACATCTAAGCTCATGCTTCTGATTCATATAAATGTGTCTCATTTTTTAATATGCATCATCTTATCCAACCCTTTTAGACATATTTATATTCTTTAATAATATACATATTTACTCATTCTGATCTTTTTTTATTTCTGTTTGTATACTATATCTTGTACTATTACTATATTCTTAGGTTTTATAGTTTAGCTATAATCCTAGTGTAGAATATCATATAATAGACCATTTATATGTACCCTTATATATTTGGTACTCTTTAATCTAGTACTACCATTAGAATTAGTCATATTTTTTTACTGAAATGTTATGTCTAATAGTATCTGAATAAACATCTTAAAAATCTTCCCCTTTAAGATTCAAACTTTCCATAATAAATTATTTTGAGATATTAAGTTTTGTTATCATTAAAAAGAGGCAATAACAGAGAAACCCAGTCCTATATATTTTTTACCAGAAATGTCTTTCTATAGGCTAGTATATAAACTATCCTTTTGGTGTACTGCAAGCATTCAGAACTATTTAATAACTGGTAGTGCTTTAGAATGCAATTCACTGCATTTTACTTATCTAACTTGTATTCATTGGCATCTTATCATATGATTCAAAATATTATAATTATTTACGTTTAGACAGGAAGAAGTAACCTGGACAGTTCTTAGAATTTTCAAATCTCCCTCAGCATCACAAAAGTGCTCATGACTGTAAGATGTTTCAAACTGGTTTTCATGATAAGGTCTTGAAAATGAACAGTCTATCAATTACAATCCACATAAAAATGCTTGCAAGTGAATCCAAGCCACCTCTACATTGCACATCAATTCCCTCAAACCCTCCAAACCACTAAAAAAACAACAAAAACATTTCAAAGTATTTTAACCACTAAAAAGCCATTGCATTTAAAGAAATAACATTTAATGATTCTGTAGGCACTACTTGTATGAGATGTTTAATATAAAGCAGACTATCATGGAGACATAGCATATAAACTTGCTTTAAAAGAATGACAGTCATGTGTGGTCCAGGTTTAACTTGTAAAACTGTGAATGTTACTGTAATTATTTGGTATTGTTCCAATAATAACTTTTATATATGTAAAAAGCTATATTTTTTAAACTTTGTAATATATTTTTCCTGGGTGCTATTGCATGTCAAGTATACTATCAGTAGCACACTACTGGACCATTTTAAGAACCCAGAATGTAACATAACATGCTTCTTTAGTGTCATTTGTTGTGTCTTGTGTTATATTTAATTGTACATTACTCAACTATGCCAAGATATGAGAAAGTTTGCCATCTAACGCAAGTTTCATCATAATAATGATTAACTTTTAATAAGATGAATAGTTTAACCTTTTAAACTCTAACTGAAAATAAGTGGCTTTAATTTCATATAAAGCTAAAAGAATCAAACTCTAATATTTTAAAAAGAGAACTAGTAAACATTTGAAGTAGGGAAAGAAAAAATAAATGATTTATCTTGTAAAAAGTATTATTCAGCACCTGTTCATAGGTATTCAATTACTTCTTTAAATTAATAAGAATTCATAACCATGAAATACATTGATTTTCATTTGTCCTTTAGTTTTTTACTGTTTTTATCTTTTATTAACCAACCATCTCTTGATGCATTTCTTTTCAAAGTAATTGATAGATTCAGGTCCATTTCTTCTGTTTTTCTAGGATTTTATTTTTCTGTATAAAGTCCATTGCATCTTCCAAGGTGTTAAAAATTCCTTCTAGAAGGTGAATCCTTATTTTTGCTGGAAACAAGATCTGTGTTTTAATATTGTTTTTATTTAAGCTTTTAACAAGTGGCACACATGCTTTTCTCTTGGACATCACTAATGTTGAATATTCATTGTCAAATCTTATAATATTTTCTTTAATTTTAACTGAATAATTAGTCCATGCAGCTTTTAAGACTAAATCCTTATCTTGACTTGAGAAAAATCTTACGAACACTGACTATGGTCACAGTGTTTTTTTTTTTTTTTTTTTTTAAGTGCCCTTACAATGTCAAAGGGAAAGCTTCATGCGGGTTCAAAGTTTTAGGCAGCCAGGTATTAAGAAATTGAATCATTCTTTTTCAAGAATTCTATAAATCCTAATGTTATTCCTTCTAGATCTGTTTTCTAAGTCTTCTATTTTTTTCCCAGAATAAGTTGTTTTGTTTCAGAAGTTCAGTGTTCTTCTCATTTTCAAGTAACCTTCCATCAAAATCAGACATTGCCTCTTCTATACTCGAGATTTGTAATGATTGTTGTTTAAGAGATTCACTCTACACTTCAACTTGTTTTTTACATTCCCATTTAAAATTGTCTATTTTGCTTTCTAATGTATCTGTCTTTACAGTAATTCACTGATGTTACTTAGTATAGCCTGTATGTCTTTTTTTCATAATACTGTCCTGTACACTGGGCTTAGAGTGGCTCATTCTCAGACAATTAGTTCTTTCTAATTTTCTTGACAGGAAAAAGCAGTTAAAACAGTTTCAAACTTGTTATATTTTGAAGTAAATCTTTCAGCAGATGTTCAACTATAGATCCATCAAGTTTTGAAAGATTCCATTTGAGTTTTTTAGTAAAAATCCTGTCAGAGATGTCAAAATGAAGCAGAGTTAAAAAAAAACAGTGCTCTTAACTGTTCACCATCTTGGCCACACCCCCTGAGGTATATTTATTTTTGATGTCAATCAAGACACCTCCACCTTTTGTCCCTGTTTGTGTAGTAGTTTGTCTAAATGTGAAGAAGGCAATATAGCCTTGCAATGCCAGTGTGCTGTCTGACTTTAAAACCATGTCTCAGTGACAGCACAAACATCAGCATTCTCTAGGGTGAAGATAGCTTGTAGGAAATGGAGTTTCTTGTTTAGACTCCTAGCATTGAGAAGTAACACCTTTAGAGTTTCGTGATTTTGACTTGCTATATCAGAAGTATTTTCAGTTTGTCATTGCCTAAAAAGGGCACTATGGGGGAGGACAATGTTACAGCTAATATTTGAAAGCCTAGAGGGGAGAAGTACAGACTATCCCTGGCAAAGCAGCATGGTGTGTTGACCATCTCTTTCCATGCTGACAAATATTGCACCCCCAATGACAAGCAGAAACTAACCCAATTATTAAAATCAGTCATCTTTTGTTCACATGGTGGCATCATCCTTGGAGAAGGTAAAATGCTGCTCAGTGCTAGGCACTTATCACCCTGGGACACATATTCTGAGAGCTCCATAATGTCTCTCTTGATATAGTCTAGGGAGGTAGGTCTCAGGTCATTTGTACCCACATGGACTTTGAATGAGTCATACTGATGTTTCTAGTCCAATGACTCTGACCTGACTGCATGCGTAATGTGGTGGATCTTGACCCCTGATAAGCAACTGACCTTGACTTTCTCCTTTATCAGCCTGGTGAAAGTGAAATAATTTTGTCTCACAATTGAGTCTCCAGTGACCAGAATGTTAGATTGTGTGATGGCTTGACTTATGGGCTTAGAAGTAGAGACTCCATGAGATGCGGCTGTATGTGTTAATGTGGGTGTTGTTTTGAAAGAGTGCATGCTGAGGGTATTTGTTACGTGTACTTTATCTAGTAGGTATTTGGAGTTAAGGAAGGTTATATTTAATTGTCTTAATATATATGGGTCTATGTGTCTGCTTTGAACTGTCTGTGATAGGTGTAGCGTGTGCACTAATAACAACCTGCTTGACATTAGGAGTGCTTTTATATGAGAGCTTTACCTCCAATGACATTGTGTAAGTACATCTCTCACATGGTTTACCTTCATTTGTGCATATTGCACAAGGGCAAACAGCAATTGTCCGAACAACAGTTTGCGAAGTTTGCAAATGCTGAACGGAAAAAGGATCGAATGTGCAATGAGTGAATGCATATTGACATTCGCTCATTGCACATTCGGCATTTTGGGGTGGATTGCCCTATAGTGGGGATTGGGAAATGGTCCCTTTCCCCACTGTAGTGTGATCTCAGAGTTAGAATATTAAAGTAGGGGGGTGTGGGGGGCACAGCCCCACATATGGGGGGGGTGCATGGGGGCTCTCCCCCTGCTTTACACCTTATTACATTTTTTATTCGACATTAATGTTCGAAAATCACCGGATCTGCTTTTCGATTTGCTGATTTTCGAACAGTACGAACTGTCACTGTTTTCACTTTCGTGGTTACAAGTCACTCATATGAGCATTTGCACCACTGTGATTTAGCTTTGTAAAGGTAAACCCTCTCACATACCATATCAGTTTGCTTGAGAATTAGCTGGTTGCCAGTAAACATGAGACAATTTCTGGATTGCCTCAGGATGCCCATATCCACCAAGTTGATAAGGAAGATAGTGGGAAAGTTCATAACCATGGCAACAGGCCTTTTTTATTGATTAGACATTTGCAGTGAGAATATAAAGTAATGTCAGGAGTATCAGGTTTGCAACTCTGGGGCCAGTGCTAGTCACTGCAAACCAGTTGCCCTTTGTGCAACTATGGTGATATTTCAAGGGTGATTCTTGACGAAAAATGTCAATTCAAGGTGTCTCCATCCATACAGGGCACTCCCAAACATTTGAGGGGAAACTAAGTCTACCCTACTGATTTATGGATGAAGTATTTAGGGAGATAATTCTAAAGTTAGGTTAGACAGCAGCTAATCAAGCAATACTTACTGAAAAGAATTAGCATTGACAAGAATAATGAAAAAGAGCCTTCACCGGACTGGCTACTGCCTGGCTGCTACTAGTGCTGGTCTCACCACAGCTTCATATTGCAGAGATGCAATGCTCCTTTGGTTTCTCTCTTACCAAAAGCAAAATAGTAGCACCAGTCTCAAGATGAGAAGCAGGCCACAGGCTCTTTGGTGATAAAAGGCTTGTCCCAGAAGATGTAAGGGTCTGTAGGCTTGTTGTAGCCTTTTCCTGGTAGATGCCTTGAATAGCAACCAGACCAAACAGGAAGATCCAACACAGACACTCACTGCCCAGACAGAAACAGTCAGGAATCAATGCACTTTGCTCCTTCTCTCATCAGGAGGAAAATATAAGCACAGATTCCAAACTGGCACCTATGAAGCAGTTATCAGGCCTTCTGGTGATCAACAGTCCCCAGGAAATGATGTCCTTATTCTCCTTCTCTCACCAGGAGCAAAACAGAACCATTAATCCCAAGATGACTACTGAGAGGTGGAATGTGGGGTCTCCAATAATTGGGGGTCTTGGACTAGATGTTGCAGATTTTAAAGGTAAAATGAATTAATATACAGTGTGACTAAGCATTTTGATATGAAAGAGAGGGTAACTTAAATTTTAGCAATCTAAGTGAAAGTCACTAATTTTAAAACAGCAAGATAGACTGGAATGGGGTGGGCACTATGTATTCTGGCTCTATAGAATAAAGTGGGAAGGCCAATAAATTTAAATAGCTGAACGGGAGTGATTTCACAAAATAATAATTTTATGTTTACTAACTATAGCCAATGAAAGAGGAGAAGAAAATATGTGGTCAAATTAATGTAAGAGACAGGCAACTAAAAACCCGGTTGAGTTTAAAAACACAACCAGGGAGAGAGAGTGGGAGAAAATTTAATTTCAGTGTGACTCACAAGAGATGCAACTGTGGTCTCTTTCCTAGTTTAAATATGCAATTAAAAGCAGAATACAATTAAAGCACAGTGCAAAGAAAATACACCACAATACACAAAATAGAAGAAGATAATGAAGCAATACAAAATACAAGAAAGCAAAATCAAACTAACCTTTCCCTCACCAGCAAAGAATGAGAGGTTTAACTCTCCCCTTCCTCACTGATAACCCTTTATTGTGGATTGACATATTTTTTGGGTTAGTAGTGTGAAGTGCCACCCTGACTCCATGTGTACAAAATGTGAAAAAAGGGGTTGTGGACGGACGGATGGTCTAGACATAGTATGAGGAGGACTGGGGATAATGGACATCCATGTTGAGTCCCCCGATAATGATGGAAACTCACATAGTCCTGTTGCTATCTTATATAATGCAGTAGATACAAAACAGACTTTCTGTAGCAAGGTAACAAACTGACTGGTGAAACCTGTCCTAATTGATAGTATAAATAAATGGTTCCACTTCATGTTATCAAATGCCTTTTCTGCATCTAAGCTTACTATCAGCAATCACATTTTTCTAAATCCTCATGGTCCTCAATGTATTATCAAATGTACTGCACACTTCTATTAAACTACACTGATCTCCATGAATTAAAGATGGTAACATCTGTGCCATTCCCCTTACCTGAATACTTAGGAATATTTTGTAATCAGGGTTAAGCACTGACATTGGCTGGAATGACTCTGGCAAACCAGGATTCTTGCCTTCCTTTAATATTACCATCATTACCAATTGTTTCCATAATTCCAGCACCTCTGCCCCCCCAGGACCTGATTCATCATGCTTAACCATATGCCCACCAGGTCCTGTGCAAGCAAGCTCCAGACTTGCATAGGAATACCCTCTGGGGCCTGGAATTTCCCTTTGGATTGAATTTTAATAGTTTCCCTCAACTCCTCCTTCATAATAACCTGCAACATCCCTTGGGCCAGTTCCTGTTCTAATTTCAGAAGCTGCAAACCATT
The DNA here is from genome assembly GCF_019279795.1 of Protopterus annectens. Classification (NCBI taxonomy): domain Eukaryota; kingdom Metazoa; phylum Chordata; order Ceratodontiformes; family Protopteridae; genus Protopterus; species Protopterus annectens. Next base: position 847,931,442 of record NC_056733.1, on the reverse strand, counting down.
GTTTCCCTGCCCCGGGCATCATCCTCTTCTAGTGGGGCATATATTTCCCCTGTAATATTACAGTCTTAGTATTCCCTCCACAGTGCACTGCCATGTCCCCTCATTTGAATCTCTTAACCTGTGAGCTACCCATTCTACCTTTTGTTGCTTTAGTTTAACCCCTAATGATCTCAGTGCTTTCGTAGTATTTGCAAAATAGATATCCCTCACCATCTTTTTCTGAAACATCAATTTCTGATCTATGTCATGTTGTAAACTAACTTTCAATTGCCTTGGGCAGTTGCTGTAACCCTCTCAGCTCCTGCATTAGTCCCTGATAATCCCACTTTTCATTTCTCTTAATACATCAAAATATAAAATAATATGATCCTTAATCAACGTTTTATCCCCATGCCATTTCTGCGTATGACATCTCTTATCTCTTTAAGGGGATCTCTTAATATCTTCTCTAAATGATTTTAAAGTTTAGCTGCTCTAAGTAGTACATTAGAAATTTCCGAGCTAGTCTAGTAAAATACTTCTCTCCCCTTTTATTCTAATGAATATATGGGCATGATTAGAAAAGCTTATCCCCTCCACTAAATACTTCCCTCCCCCAATAAATATTTTGTCGATTTTTGACCATTGCTTGTATCTTGCAGAATGAAAAGTAAAACTCAAGTCTGCTATTCCCCCTTGTTATTTCTCCAAACAGCCTCCCAAACTAGTTGTTTTATGTATTTCTTAAGGAACTTCCCTTGCAGTTTTAATCTTTTTAGCTAGCCCCCTCCCTTACACCTCATTTGACACTACTACAACATTCCAGTCCACCATAGCAATAATTTTACCCTCTGTAAAAGCCATTATTGTTGCTAATATATTTCTAATCTTTATCTCTTTCATGCCTGGAGATAAATACATACTTACTATGGTCAGCTTCTCTCATCCTAGGCATCTTTTAACAGCTGTGCATCTCCCTGTGTCTTCACTCATCTGTCCCACTATCTGAAAGTTAAAAATTGGAAACCAAAACTATTACCTCTTGTCTTTTCTTCCTGGGGTATTCTGAGTTTTCTGCCACCACATATCACACCCTCTGCCATTTCTGGTGCTCTAGTCTAGTAAGGCCAGTCTCCTGCAAGGCAACTACTGTAGTGTTATAACTTTTTATTACCCCAAAAGCCTAGAACCTCTTATCTGGGTCATTGATTTCATATGCATTCCATTTAAGGAATGACAAAGCTAAAGTATTTCTAAAATCTGTCATAATAGCAACTATTATTGCCTTGTCTTATCTTACACAGCATTAGATAAAACAGCTCAACAGTTTTTGTTTTCGTGAATTGAACTCTGTTTACTTCTTGATTATTCCCCTCATAAATCATTGCGCTCAACATAATTTTTCCATTCCATCTCTGTAACAGCATTCTCAATGCTATTAGCTTTGTGCATCCTTATTAATAATCTATCAGAGCTTTTTTCCTGCCCTAGATTTGGCCCAGAACTCACCAATATGTGAAATGTTGACCTTATTTATAGAAATACCATTTTATACAAGAATTAAATGAATTCAAAATCCTTAATCAGATAAAACTGTTTAGTAAGCATCAAGGCAAATTGTCCAGATTTTAATTTATGCTTCATGTCTATGTTGATGCCTAACATTGCTCATAATGACACAAATAATAGTTATACTTTAGAATATGTTGACCAATGGGATACAGTGGAGCAACATAATCAAAGTAGCAGTGCAAAGTAAGGTGGTCAGCATGCAGATGGGCAGTTTTGCATCATGATTTGAGGCACTGTGCAAGGTTTCCTAGCTGTAGAAACATATGAATGTTGTGTACATCAATAGACCATGTTCTACAGTATTAAAAAGGCATTTTTCAAATATTCCATTTAGTAATATTATATATCTGTAGAATGTCCACACTACATGCCCTTCCAGCATTATGTCAGTCATTTGATGGCTTTAATGCTGACCTTGACCAAGTGGCATGTGGGCAGCAGTGTTGGAAACCATTTCATCACAGCCACGTAAAATATGTTTTGAGTGTGTTTCCAAGTGTTATAAACTATCACAAGGAACAAACACACCTCTTTGCTATTGTCCTTCTAGAGTTATAGTTCTCCCTTTGGTCCTCGGCTCTTAAAGGCTTTTTTGTTTTTTTTCAGCTTTTTTGCCAACTTCAGATGAGTTTATTTTAGTCCTTAGATTTTTCAAGGTGGGGGGGGGAGCAAACTGTGAGACTGCCCCAGGTGCCAACTGAACCTGCTGCAGCTCTGCAAAAAATAACCACCTTTACAAGAACTCAGCAATACACTACAACTTACTTTTGTGTTAATATGTGTCAGCTGTACATAGGTAATCCAGGACTAATGTTCATTTTGTTTTAAATATACGAACAACGGACTGGACCAAGAAGTTTAATTGCAAGTAACGTAAAATACACCACAATCGAAATAAGCGCTTTCGTTTGGCGCCTGCCAAACTTTTTCAAACAATTGATACATCACTTCCTGTAACTTAAATAGTATTTACTCATGATGTAAGCAATGATGGTTGACTTCAAAAAATATTCAATTTAAAAATACAACAGTTGAATGAAAATAAACATAAAATTCAATGATAATAAGCATAAAAATCAATCAGCACATATCTTATAGTTAACACTTTCATTGTTCAATAAGTATATGTACTATTGCACCAAGCATTTCATAACCACATGGACTCAAAACCTGAAGATCGTAAATGTAGTAATGAAAAAATAAAGTAAAATATTTGATCAACATATGTACAACATTTGTACCAGTAACATTGTAATTCACCGTTTGCACAACCCAATCAATCCAAATACCTAGATACATCAAATAAAATAGAAATATTTTTTGATAATAGTTTTTTTAAGATAGTTGTTTTAAAATGAATAATATCAACTTTGTAAGACCACTCTAAAAAGCTTTTGACACGTCTATTTGTAACATTTGTGTCTATAACATTGTAATTCACCATACATGCAACCCTATCAACTCAACTACCTAAAAATCATTTAATGAAACAACAAGGTTTTTTGTTTATAAAGTACTTACACTAAACATAAGTATATATATATATATATATATATATATATATATATATATATATATGTATAAATATATTGTTGTATCATAACAACTATTTTTAAACAACCTAGACTTCCACATGTTAATTCGTATATTAAAATCATAAGTAAAATGCGCTCACAGTATGTCACTAAATAGCAGTTAATAAAAATACAATATTACGTAAAGTGAGCGTATGTAAAATACATGAAATGAAATTTTAAAATTAAATGTAAAGTGTATATATATATATATATATATATATATATATATATATATATATATAGATTGACTTTTTCAACCTTACTCATATATTGTTCTACTATACGATTCTTTGAAAAGAAACGGAATACTAAAATACTCGTGTTATCATTGCACATTTCATTCAACGAATTATTATTGTTGTGAATGGTTAAATCCACTATTCAACAAATATTGTTTTTACCAACTTGTCAATTGCATTGACACTTACTTATATCGTTGTGTATATACTACGATTAATTTTGTAAAATGCTCACATATAATATATAATAAACTGTGTAAGATAAATAAATACATAAATTTATTAAAATATTATATGTAAAATGTAAAATTTAATCATAAATAACAATAGTAAGTAGATAATAATAAATAGGTTGTAATTAATACACATATATTTAAATAAATATCATTTTTCAGTCATTTATATTTGTATATAAATAGATTGTAATTAATATAAATATATTTAAATAAATATCATTTTACAATAATTTATATTTGTATTTAATAAAATTAAATATAAAAAATATAGAAAATGTAAATGTTGAAACATACATGTGTGGTGTGTTGATAATTGTGTTAATTTACTTAATCAAATAACCACAACAATATTTGTTCTGCTGTTACTATCTCGTACGTGATTTCAACTTAAGTATATTAGCAATCGATGTGGAATTGTTCAAGCCTGGCCAATTGTGTGCATTCAATTTAAGTTGCCATTCCAGTTCAAGTTTTTCAAGTTTTAGTTGCCACGCACCACCCCTGATATCAAATTTTTGAACATCAAGGACTACAAATTTAAACTTGTGAGAAGTTTCCGTATTAACATGCTTTGCTAAAGCATTTAATTCATTATGGTCATGTATAGCTCTAATGTGTTCGCCAATTCGTTCTTTAAATTTCCTTTCCATTTTTCCTACGTAAAACGTAGTGCAATTGCAACATAAGGCACAATATACGACCTTTTCGCTGTTGCAACAAGCCTTTTCTTTCAAATGAATTTTAATACCATTAATCAAAACTTCATTGGTTTCAAACACATAAGAGCAATACTTACACCTACCACATCTAAAAGTCCTGCCATACCCTCTATTTAATTTTTGTTCTAAACAATTCTTCAAATTCATACCTTTTTTGTATACTGTTGGTGGTGTTACATCAAAATAGCCATGTGATGATCTATCTGCTTGTATAAGCAACCAATTTTTCATTATAATATTATTTATAGCCTCACTATCAGAATTGTAGGTAGTAATAAAACTTTTGGTAAAACCTTTAGCATCTACTGTAATTGCTATTTTTTCATTGTTGTTGGTAGATGTTGACACAATGTTTTTGTCGTCTGTGTCCACTGTACTTTTCGCCATTATTTCATTAGATAATACAGGGGTGGCCTTTTTAATTAGAGGAATGTAATATAAATTGTCACGTTTAGTTACAACTTCATACATAATACTACTTATCAATTGATCTGGATACCCTCTGTTCCTGGACATTCCACTTAAGTTCAAACATTCTACTATAAAGTCTTCTCTATTGCTGACCATTCTAGAGGCCCTAACAAATTGACCTTTCAACACCGCTCTTTTTTGGGAAAAAGGGTGACAACTGTTAAAATGCAACAAACTATTACTATAGGTTGCTTTTCGATATATTTTGGATGTAAATTCTCTTTTTATAGTATCCTTTTCCAATAACACGTCCAAGTAAGCTATAGATGTAAAATTCATAACTGCTGTAAATTTTAGAAAAGTTGTTGTTGAGTTTATATATACTAAAAATTCATCCAATTTTTCAACACTTCCACACCATAAAATAAATATGTCATCTAAAAAGCATAAATAGGTCTTACAATAATAAAAATATAGTGATTCAAAAATATATTTCTTCTCCCACATGTGCATTACTATGTTCGCATAAAGGCCCCCGCATGGGGACCCCATTGCTACTCCTTCAATTTGTAAATAAGTATTTTTGTTAAAAATTATAAAGTTGTTTCTTAAACAAATATCTAACAATTGATCAAATAAATTAATTCTTCCTTGGCTTAAGCCCTTGTCGTATAAAAATAAATTAAACCACTCCATTCCTATCTCGTGTGGAATAACGGAATACAAGTCTTTAACATCAATTGTAACCAAAATGTCATTTTCGCTATAATCAATAGACCCTATAGTAGACAAAAAATCCCATGAGTCTTTCAACATGTATTTTTCAGTTAGTATATAAGTTTTTAAGTTAGTATCTATACATTTTGCTATTGGGTAAGTTATGGACCCCTGTGCATCTACAATTGGCCTGAAAGGAGGTTTTTGTAAATCCTTATGAATTTTGGGGACTCCAAACATAGTTGGTGTCCTAGGATAAGAGACATTCATGTAAGTAAACTCATCAATATCTATATTACCTTCAATAAATAAATCATAAATAATTCCTCTGATATATTTATATGCACCATTTAGTTCATTAATTGAACTCAATGCATATGTGTTACTATTTAAAATGTTTTCTAATGCTTTATTGTAATCATAAATGTTAAATATAGTCATGCCACCTCCCTTGTCAGGCTTTATAAATCTAATATTTCCTGTGTCCATAATCATATTTAATGTATTTAGTTCATTTTTTGTCAAATTATATGTTTTGTTATTGAAGTTAAATATGTCCAGGTTACGAAAATCCAACTCACATAATTTTTCAAATACTTCCAATGTAGGATGCAAAGGCGGATTGAAAGAACTTGAAACATAAAGAGGTTTCATTACCTGTTCAGTGTTGTGAAACAATAAACCTAAATTTAACTTTCTAACAAATATTTTCAAGTCAATGATGGAATGTACTACATTCATCTTTTTACTAGGAACAAAAGTTTCACCACGTGAAAGTAAATCACAAATGCAGTCATCAAAGGTAAAATCTGAATAGCTGTAAACAGTAAAGTCTCCTGTGGTACTAGTATACTTTATGGGCCTCTTGATAATGCTTTCATTTACTAACAACCCCTCCATTGGCCTCTGTATTGTTTGTTTCTCCCTCTGGTAGAAATTCCCTGATACTGGGCTTGATTTTGCGGCCACCAGTTCCTTGTCTGACCTTGCGGTTGAAATAACTGCTGACGCTGTATTAATCTTTCGGATCTCCGTAATGGTGGAAATTGGTCTAACTCTAAAAAAGTGTTATCTTCCAAATCACTTTCTTCTCCTATAGTAGACAAGTTACTGTTGTTAACATTTCCACTGTCATAAACCGACATTTTAGATCCCCATTGTTGTGAAATTGGGGGTGGGGGATAAGCAATACCTTGCCCATATGAATTAAGATCTCAATCTAACTTTTTTAATTTTCTGTCCTTTATTAATTTCATTTTCTCATCAATTGATTTAAAAATATGCTGATAGTCATAGTCGTTACCAGAAAAAGCAGAATCATTTTGCACTGACATGTTCAATTCTTCAGACTTTTTTGACAGTGAAACAATAGTCTTTTTGTTGTCACCAATAACCAAATTCATATAATCAAACTCGAACTTATCGAATAGTTTGATTAAGTCCATATGTAAAGGTGAATTAGTTGTAAGTCCCGTAGGAAATCTCCACACACGTAAAACCTTGGGAACAATTTCCTTTTTAAACATTCTTGGAAGTAGTTGTTATCCATCTGTAATTTCTTAACTTTTAGAAGAATATAATCCAACTCAGATAATTTGTCATTAAATGTTTTTGACGTACCTGTAACAATGTTTGTTGTCGGTGTAAAACCATAATTGTTGCTTAACCAGGAAGATATTTCATTATTCCTTGTTGTATTAGGCTCTCTTGAAGTCGATGGTTGTTCACCTTCTGTAGCATCAAGTTGACTCCCAGAAGAAAGACGCCTTCTGTCCGGTTCACCTAAACCAATTCCGTTAATGTCCACAAATGGATTTGCATGAAGAGAAAGGTTAAAGTCCTGTGATAAACCGCATTGTTCCAAGCGGTCAATTCTATCCGTTAGTCTTTCAATTAATTGCGTTAAGTTACCAAGAATACAGTCCTGTGCTGTTGCAATCTCCGTCTCAGCCATGTCCGCGCCCCAAGAAAAACCAAGACAATAAGAGCAGCAACAAACAATCCAAGAACCAACGAACAACGGACTGGACCAAGAAGTTTAATTGCAAGTAACGTAAAATACACCACAATCGAAATAAGCGCTTTCGTTTGGCGCCTGCCAAACTTTTTCAAACAATTGTTACATCACTTCCTGTAACTTAAATAGTATTTACTCATGATGTAAGCAATGATGGTTGACTTCAAAAAATATTCAATTTAAAAATACAACAGTTGAATGAAAAAAAACATAAAAATCAATGATAATAAGCATAAAAATCAATCAGCACATATCTTATAGTTAACACTTTCATTGTTCAATAAGTATATGTACTATTTCACCAAGCATTTCATAACCACACGGACGCAAAACCTGAAGATCGTAAATGTAGTAATGAAAAAATAAAGTAAAATATTTGATCAACATATGTACAACATTTGTACCAGTAACATTGTAATTCACCGTTTGCACAACCCAATCAATCCAAATACCTAGATACATCAAATAAAATAGAAATATTTTTTGATAATAGTTTTTTTAAGATAGTTGTTATAAAATTAATAATAATATCAACTTCGTAAGACCACTCTAAAAAGCTTTTGACACGTCTATTTGTAACATTCGTGTCCATAACATTGTAATTCACCATACACGCAACCCTATCAACTCAACTACCTAAAAATCATCAAATGAAACAACAAGGTTTTTTTGTTTATAAAGTACTTACACTAAACATAAGTATATATATATATATATATATATATATATATATATATATATATATATATATATGTATAAATATATTGTTGTATCATAACGACTATTTTTAAACAACCTAGACTTCCACATGTTAATTCATATATTAAAATCATAAGTAAAATGCGCTCACAGTATGTCACTAAATAGCGGTTAATAAAAATACAATATTACGTAAAGTGAGCGTATGTAAAATACATGAAATGAAATTTTAAAATTAAATGTAAAGTGTATATATATATATATACTGTGACTTCGACAGGGAGCGAGAAGACGAACATCGGAACTGAGGCTCAGAAGATCGAAGAAAAGAAGACGCGGCGACCCCCGAGTGGCAGAACATCGACAATGCAGAAGACCGACATGGGGAAAGGCTGTGTGATCGTAGTGTGAACGGACGTTAGGGTGCGAGGCAGGTAAGTGTGGAGATTGACGGTCTGTGGGGATAGGGGTGGGTTAAGTGAGTTAGGTAGGAGGCGATAGGGGTGGGTTAAGTGAGTTAGGAAGGTTTAGTGTGGGCTTGTAAGGATTTTGGTGTGCTTGTGTTGTGTGTGGTTTGTGGAATGGGAATGTGTTTTGCTTTCAATTGTTATTGTGGTGTGTGCAGTGTATGGGGTTTCGTGTTTGTGTACCGTCGGTTATTTCGTTGTCGGTTATGTGTGGTTTCGTGTTTATGGACTGTATATATATATATATATATATATATATATATATATATATACATATAGATATATATATATATATATATATATATATATATATAGATTGACTTTTTCAACCTTACTCATATATTGTTCTACTATACTATTTTTTGAAAAGAAACGGAATACTAAAATACTCGTGTTATCATTGCACGTTTCATTCAACGAATTATTATTGTTGTGAATGGTTAAATCCGCTATTCAACAAATATTGTTTTTACCAACTTGTCAATTGCATTGACACTTACTTATATCGTTGTATATATACTGCGATTAATTTTGTAAAATGCTCACATATAATATACTGTGTAAGATAAATAAATACATAAATTTATTAAAATATTGTATGTAAAATGTAAAATTTAATCATAAATAACAATAGTAAGTAGATAATAATTAGGTTGTAATTAATATACATATATTTAAATAAATATTTTACAATAATTTATATTTGTATATAAATAGATTGTAATTAATATAAATATATTTAAATAAATATCATTTTGCAATAATTTATATTTGTATTTAATAAAATTAAATATAAAAAAATATAGAAAATGTAAATGTTGAAACATACATGTGTGGTGTGTTGAGAATTGTGTTAATTTACTTAATCAAATAACCACAACAATATTTGTTCTACTGTTACTATCTCATAAGTGATTTCAACTTAAGTATACTAGCAATCGATGTGGAATTGTTCAAGCCTGGCCAATTGTGTGCATTCAATTTAAGTTGCCATTCCAGTTCAAGTTTTTCAAGTTTTAGTTGCCATGCACCACCCCTGATATCAAATTTTTGAACATCATGGACTACAAATTTAAACTTGTGAGAAGTTTCTGTATTAACATGCTTTGCTAAAGCATTTAATTCATTATGGTCATGTATAGTTCTAATGTGTTCACCAATTCGTTCTTTAAATTTCCTTTCCATTTTTCCTACGTAAAACGTAGTGCAATTGCAACATAAGGCACAATATACGACCTTTTCGCTGTTGCAACAAGCCTTTTCTTTCAAATGAATTTTAATACCATTAATCAAAACTTCATTGGTTTCAAACACATAAGAGCAATACTAACACCTACCACATCTAAAAGTCCTGCCATACCCTCTATTTAATTTTTGTTCTAAACAATTCTTCAAATTCATACCTTTTTTGTATACTGTTGTTGGTGTTACATCAAAATAGCCATGTAATGATCTATCTGCTTGAATAAGCAACCAATTTTTCTTTATAATATTATTTATAGCCTCACTATCAGAATTGTAGGTAGTAATAAAACTTTTGGTAAAACCTGACTGGAAGACTGCCCCAGGTGCCAACTGAACCTGCTGCAGCTCTGCAAAGAATAACCACCTTTACAATAACTCAGCAATACACTACAACTTACTTTTGTGTTAATATGTGTCAGCTGTACATAGGTAACCCAGGACTAATGTTCATTTTGTTTTAAATATAGACTGAAAGTTTTATGTGCTATAATGAATAAAGCAACTGATAATTGCATTTATTTTATGTAAATAAAAATCAGCTGTAGTATAACATTTATTCAGGGCAACAGAAGAGCTAAAAAGGGTAACAGAGAATGACGAGTATGCAACTTGATGAAACACTATATTGTCTGCAGTGACACCAGGTTACATCTGTCTGTCTGTCTCTACACGGATATCTATCTATATCCATCTGTGTGTGCATTTGTATGTGTGTGTGTGTTTTGTGTGTGTGTGTGTGTGTGTGTGTGTGTGTGTGTGTGTGTGTGTGTGTGTGTGTGTGTGTGTGTGTGTGTATGTGTGTGTGTGTGTGCGTGTGTGTGCATGTGTGTGCGTGTGTGTGTGTATTCTCATGTGTAGACATACTTAAACTACTTTCTGTCCAGTTCAGTTTTTAAAGTCTCTTAGACACAGTGGTTCATGGATGCTGCAGATCTGAATAAGCTGCCTGTAATCTCCTAGTATGTTCACAAGTTAGACTCCTGGTACATCCTTTTGCTAAATCCACGAGTAAAGTCATAGTACTCTTCAGATAAATCTAGAGATTCTGGTACTCCACAGGTAAATCTTCAGATTCTTGTTACAATAACCCCAATAGTTTCCAACCTTGGTCTGCAATTAACTCTTCATGATAGGCAAACTTCTCTGCCAGTTTAGGCAACAGGGCTTTCTTTTAACAGTGCTGCAGTGGATGTGTTACATTTGGCTAACTGTTACATGGTTTCATTGCTATATTTCATCACATAACATGCAGCGTGGCAGGCTGTTACAACCTTTTGTTACCATAAGTCATATTATGCATGTATTTTTATATAACTGAAACAGTTACTATAGCCCTGACCCAAGCAAAGAATACCACTAATACCATAAATGAGAGGGGTTATGGGAAGAAGATAAGCTCTTTACATTTGACTTCTTGTTGACAGACCTCTATTTAACAAAAACCTTAAAGTGCATTTGCCTAATTTGGTTTTGATGTCCCTTTGTCTGCCTAACCATTGCAGATGGCATGGTCTGTTACCATGACAAAGGTGTGTTACAATATGTAATACTACAGGGAAGACTGTGCCACTTGATATTAAGACATTACTACTGTATACATGGTTTTGGTCTTCCTCAACTTCCTTCTGTAGTAGCAAACTGCATGTTCCTCACTACCTGTTCTTGAGATAACACAGCCCCTTATCTAACCTTAGTTGCATCCATGTATACAACAAAGGGTTTACCAAACTAAAGGGCAAAAATTAGTTCGGAGCACAAAAGTGTTTTTAATTGGTTAAAAGCCTTGTTACCTGAATGGGACCTTACTTTTCTAAAATAACTCAGTTGACAGGCTATAGTAATAACATTGTGTACAAACTTTCTGTAATCACATACGAGGACTTAAAATGCTTTCACTTATTTGGTACAGGATTTTGGCCCCTTGTTGATAGCTTCTGTTTTGTCTTTTTGGGCTCTAATTACTCCTCTCCCAGTCACATATCCTGAATATCTGGCTTCTGTCATATAAAGCTTAATTTTAACAGCAGTAACTGTAAACCCTGCCTCTCTTAAAAGAGTCCAGTTACCTTGTATTTTTGGCTAAACGTGACTTTCAGTCTTCTGAATAAATTAATATATCAGCAAGTTCTACAACTCAGGACTTAACAAGAAGCTTCAGAACTTTATCAGAGGCCTGTTCTCCATTAGATCCAGAGAATAAAAAAGTATAAATTGAAAGCCCTTCTGAGGTAAAGAATGCATCTTCTCTTTCGCATTGGGGTAAAAGAAATCTGTCACTACAACTCAGCCAATCTAGGGTGAGAAAATCCTTACTTTGTCCAACCCCTATATGAAGTCACCTACTCTGGTCCCTGTATAAGTGTCATATTTGGATATCTCATTCAGTTTCCCAAAGTCATATTGGTTTACTTATTGCTTTTCTTTGAGACTGTGTCACCCTGTGCAGTTTTAGGTTTACTTTTTCCTTTGGAATAGTCTCAATATAATACTGTATATTTGTTGTACTAGAGTACGCAGGCACACACTCACACACACTTAACATATGCGTGAAACAAAACTCTTTATTTCTCATTGACATCTCTTTTACCTCTTGTATCTGGGCTTTAGACAGCATTTTATCAATATGAACAGGGACAGACTGCCACGGTACTGTATTATTGGTTTCTATCTCAACTCCCAGGTATATGACAAAAGCTTTGGCTTCCTTCCATAGTTTTAACACATTTGCATGATATATATCAGAACTAATTATCTGTCAAGCTCCTGGTCTTGGCCTTTCATGTTTATTAGATATATATATTCAGACCATGGGGTATCTAAATGTGCTCCCCCACCACACAATTCCCACAATGTCTTGAACTATGTATTAAATAAAGTACTAAAGCTATAGGATGTAGTTTTTTTACAGTGTCTGAAATTCTACATGTGGTATAGGATACTCTATTCTGTCTCCACAAATATACACTGCATCCACCTTTCATAGGATCATAAGGTCATGTGAAATACAAGGTGACCGAGTCATGCAGCCATTCACACCTAGCCAGTACCCATGTCTTAATCATATCCTTTTTCAAGGAAGGCAAGGCCATTCCAGAAAGTGGTGAATTTATGAATACCCATCCAATTATACTGTTCCTGTCTGAAGAAAGTTAATGTATCACATTGCTTATTTTGCAGATGGAGTCCATTTCAGAGGTGGGGAAAGGCACTGCATAACAAACCTCTCTCTTTCCATCATGTTTTATTTATTTGATGATGAGGATTTAGTTCTCTCATTCTGGTATTTGTGAGGCTATTTGATTTGTGGTGATACTATTGAATGAAAGGCAAGACATCCATGCCCCATGGGAGTCTTTACAATACTGAATGAGGGGACATTGTTTACAGTCTTTGCGCGTATATCAGGTTTTTTATGCCAAAGACCTTCCTATTTTGAAACCTCTGGGGTCATTCTAGTTGTCTGGTATATCTAGTGAGATATATCCCAAAGGGGGCATTGCATTCAATAAGTGGCCTAATGAATGCTGAATATAAGGGGGCAATGACCTCCTTAGATCTGAATGATATTTCTTTGGCAATTTATGCTACCTAGGATGATGTTCTGACTACCATCATTACATAATGATCAAGGGAGAGGGAATTATGAAGATACGTTCAAAGGTATTTAGCAGTATTCTCATTTTGGAGTGGGGTGTTATCTGTGTTGTGTGCTGTGGGATGAGTTTTCTACCAAATGTGACAACATTCTTTTTAAAATTTAATTTGAACCCATTTGTACTACACCAGGTATTTATAAGTGTAAGGTATTACTGAAGGAGTTGGGTATCAGAAGGGCACTTGACAATGACTCAGAGTTTACAGTCATCAACAAACTTGGTTAGTCAGAGATCGTGGTTCATGACCTAGAGATCAACAAAGTAAATGCTGAACAAAAGAGGTCCCAGCACTAAGGCCTTTGGGATATTATCGGTCATCTTCATACTTTCTGTTGCGGCACCTTCTACCCACTCCATGTGGGTTCTGTTTTTTAGCTAACTTGCTTCCCTCCTTACCTTATAAGGATCTATTTATAATGCAGTAAGTTCACTAATTATGCTAACAAGGAGGATGTAGCAAGCACCCTGCTCAGGTCAATGTATACCATCAACAGCCTGTATTACCCTTTAGTAGAAGTTGTCAATGTTAATTAGACAGGGTCAATCCTTTACAAAGCAAAACTGCTGTAGGTCTAGCCTGATGAGATTGTTAATATCATACTATATAGGTCAGTTATACTACATTTCATAGCTTTGCAAACAAGATCTTGCTTATATATAATTCCTTAGGTCAGAGGTGGGGGCCACCTTTATAGATTGTCATTGCTTCTGCTGTGTGGCAAAATGTCAGGGATAAAACCAGTGGCAAAACCCAGGCTAAATCACTTATGGCATGGTTATGACAGTGCTTATTTAATAGAGCGTTTCTAAACAGCCAGGAATATCATCAGGTCCCAGGGGGGAAGTATTTGTGGTCTTAGACAGCACCTTCTGTATATGTTCTTTAGCAAAGCTATGCCTGTGAGAGATTCAGGGTATAATGGGCTTTGGACAGACATCTCTGGGGTAACACTCACACTGGATCAAAGAAGTGAGTACTATTATGAATAAGTTTAGACTGATGTTGGGTGCTATTTCTTAGTTTGCCAATATAGCTAAAGAAGGATTTGCAATTAAAGATCATATTTAAAGGTGCAAAATGACCTTTTGGTTTTGCATACAAACATTTTTTAATGCAAAAAAAAAATAGATCTTATCATAACCATAGAAGTCCTTCTCTTCTATATGCTGCAGTATTCATAACATAAGGGAGTCCACTTCCAGCTGACTCATATATCCGGCCAATATCCAAAAGTCTTCATGCTACTGCAAGGCACGTGCTATGCCATACAACATAACATGTACGTTGGCCATAAAGAGATGTCGGGTATAAAGAGGACATCAGCACGCACCTACCTCAAAACTGTGTGCCACCCAGCAGCAGCCTGAGATCCTAGTTGAGAAGCATATCAGAAGAAAACTAGGCAAGCATCATGGTGAAGGCAGGGAGGGAAAGCAATACTGCAGCATGTAGAAGAAAAGGACATCTATGGTTATGGTAAGATCTTACACAACTATTCTATGTCCTTCTATTCATATGCTTCAGTATTCATAACATAAGGGAGAATGCCAAAGCTCAAGCTTGGGACCGATTGGTTGGAGGATGAGCCGATGCTTTTTCTAGAAATCCATGTATGATTGCTCTTGCAAACCCCACTATGGACTCAGAGATGGTGTCAAGCCTGTAATGTTTTGTCAAAGTATGGACAGAGAACCATGTAGCTGCCTTCAATATAGAGCCAATGTCCAAACCTTTAAAGAATGCCCTCAAGGAAGAGACTGATCTAATAGAGTAAGCCTTCGTTGGGGAAGTACAGGTCTTACCATTAGACCAATAGCAAAAGGAAAGTGCTTTAGAAAACCAGATGGAAATAGTTTGCTTGGAAACTGACTTAACCAGAGCTCTTCAGTGCTAAGAGACAAACAGGTGGTCAGTCTTATGTATAAGCTTGGTTTTGTCAAGGTAGTATCTGAGCTGTCTATGCTCATCCAAAGTGTACAAGATTCTCTCCCTGGGATACTGAGGGGAAGGGAAAAAGCTAGGAAGCTTAATAGTCTGATTCAGGGATAACTCATTAACCGTTTTGGGCATAAAGGTAGGGTTAGTGTGCAGGGAAACCCTATCTCTATGAAGGACAGTGAAATCTTTCATTTTGAGAATGACCTCTTCAAAAGATATGTCCTCCCCAGGGGAATCTGTACCATTAGATTCCTCCTCTGGGGAGGCATACCCTAAGGGGGAAGCCAATTGGGTGGAATAGGCCAAGGATCTCCAGAGGAATCCTCCTTCTCTGAAGAAGTTTCAACATCTGTCCTTTTTAATGTTGTGGAAGGAGAAAAGGGCTGCAGAGGAACAGAAGAAGGAGAAGATTGGTGAAGGGCCATAAAGGCATTGAAGAGGCTTTGAGAAAAGGCTTTCCAATCCAGGGGCTGCTGTGGTGTAGCAAGGGATACATGCTTAGTTTTAGCCTTCTTCTTTTTTAGGGGCTTCCATATGATGAAAGGTGGAAGGACCTAATGTCGGCCTGCATTTTATGATATTGGAGAGCTCATCTTCCTGCACTGTGATTTGTGTGATGCTACATGAGCCTTCAGAAATAATGAGCCTGGGTTACCCTTTATTACCCTGATCGGACGCTTGCCCTTCCTTCACGGATGTGCCGATGGACTCTTTTGGGGCTTCCACTATGGTGCCCACTGAAGGTATATCTACCATCTCTGGTATGGCCTCTGGGCCTACACCGGCCTCAGGAGAAATGATCAGAAGAAAGGGCACAGCTGAAAGTTCAAGCCGTGATGTTTTGGCCTTCATCGGTATGGGCTCATCTGAATGGCCTGATGTCACATCCATCTCCCATGCTAGGTGTTTAAGGCACTGGTTTTCTAAGTATAATTTTAAAGAACTTAGCCAACTCCTGAAGGTCTTAAAGATGAAGGACTTAAAAACAGAACACTCGGTGTGGTCGCGGTCTTGTCCTAGACAGAAGAGTCAAAGGTCATGGGCGTCTTTATGTGGAATCTCCTTTTCACACTGATACTTGCCCTTCTTAGCGGACATGACCCCAACAAACAAGCAGCAGCAGCAAGAATTTTAAGAAGAAAAAAACCCAATGGGTACTTATCTTGTAACTGGAACATGACAGTTCTGGTGAGCAAACGTCTGGAACAGGTGATCTGACAGGCTGCAGAAAAGTTCTGGGATAGGTGCGTGCTGACGTCTGCTTTATACCTGACATCTCTTTATGACTGACTTATGCATTATGTTGTGTGGCATAGCATGTATCTTGCAGTAGCATGAAGACTTTTGGATACTGGCTGGATGTATAAGTCAGCTGGTGGCGGACTGCCTTATGTAATGAATACTGCAACATATGAATAGAAGGACATCAAAAGTTAATTTCACACCCATTTGTAAATAAAATGGTTTTAAAAATTGCTTCCAACTACAGAAGGCTAAACATATCGAGGCATGTTTATTGCATTAATATTAATAGGTAGGCAGGAGGAACGTATATCACTTTGGGTTATTGCTCTACTTATGCTGGATGAGTGTAGGTAAGTACTTTTGGAGAGAATTCTCCACCAACATTAAAAAAAAACAAGAAATACGGAAAAGAAACAGTAACCCAGGAAATGGTGTCAACAGGATATCATTTCGTAACAATTAGCACTTTTGTTTCAAACAGTTTAACAGAACTTCAGACAAATTAATGTTAAAAACTCATTATTTAAATACTAAAAATTACCCAATCATATGCAGCTAAATCATAATTCAACCCTCCAATGTTGACCATTAATTAAAATCATAAAACAAAATATGTTAAAGAATACTGACAATATGAATTATAGAATATATATATATATATATATATATATATATATATATATATATATATATATATATATATATATATATATAAACAGTAATAAAACATTAACATTTATAATACATAACTTAACTGTTAGAATTAATTTATAATCTCTCAGCCCACAAAGATAAAGCACTGCTTATAGATGCTTTGTTATTAATACCAAGCAATGAAAGTGAACTTCGTAAAATCTGCCAGTGTAACCCTCTATACTCTGAATAAACATGCCAATTGTCCTCTCTCAGGTTGGGTATAACCGTCTCCAAAATGTAGAATACAAACTTCTTGTAGTTTTTGCATGACTGTGCATTTGTAAAGAGCATTCCTAGAATCCCCCTTTTTATGGCATATAAATACTGGTATATCCTGCTTCTCAGCCGATTCTGTTTTAACTACATAAAAAATCAGGACAAGATACACAAGTAGCTAACTATATTACCCCATTTTTGGCACAGCCATATTTACCTAGTACTAATAGCCCTAGGATAGTTTCCTATTATCATATTAATGCTTTCACTGATGTACATGCAATGGACACAGCCCCCCCCCCCCCATTTTGTGTTCCCCTATTACTATCATTGTTACATCGTTTGTCTTCCTTATTTCTCTTGAAGTAGGTCTTCAGGTTCTTACCCTTCTTAACACACTATACTGGGACCTGGACCCAACTTATTCAGATCAGATCAATTTAAATCAAACACCTGAAAACCCCCTTTCTAATTTTTGTCAAGAATATTTTTAACTTGGCTACTACTGTTAGCATATGTGAAAACCATAAATTTATACCTATCACAGTCATTTTTATTTCCAACACCAAAGTTATCAGAAAATCTTAGAACTGGCTGATATAATCTGCATCTGTTCCTTAAAACATAATCAGCCAATATATATTAAACATTGACACAGGATGTTTCCTGTTCAAAACACATATGTTTCAGTATAGCAAATTCCTTCTCAAATCAGCAATCCTCTGTTGTCATCTGTGACAGCCTCAACATATGTCCTTTCACCAAATTCCTGTTTTTGCTAGAATAGGTGCTGACTAGTAAAATAAAGATAACTACTGGAATGTGTACTTTTACTAAAATTCCTTGACTCAAATTTTCCGTCATCTGTATTCTTATAAATAGAAACGTTGAAATAATTAAAGTTTGATTCATCTTGTAAGTAAAAAACACAAATGAAGTGGTGCCATTAATGCAGTCTGTAAGTTGTGTTATTATGTCATTAACAGTCTGGCAATTACAAAACTATTTTACAATTACTTACCTACACTTTTAGTAGTCTGGCAATTACAAAACTAACTTATAATTACTTAACCTACACTAATCCAGCATAATTAAACTGGAATCCAAAGTGACAAAAGTGTCTCCTGCCTTCCCAGTAATATTACTGAAGTAAACAGCTCAGTATGTTTAATCTTCAACATTCAGAAGCAATTTTTAAAACTTTATATTTTTAAAGGCTGCAAAAAGCACATTTCATACACAAAAAAAGTGTTTGAATGCATAAAGATGCATGTGAATCCTTTTTTTTTTATGAAAAGAGTTTGTTTTGCACCTTTAAACATGATCTTTAACATCAGATGCTAACCTAAATTCACAGGCTGCTTTATAGGTTCATAGGTAGGTACTAGGCTATCGGCCCTAGGGCCTATATAAGCCTAGCCAAAAAGGTGTGCTGGCTTTCTCCACCCAAGAAAATAATTTTCCTGTGCTCCTGTCGAGCAGAGCTACAGAAGTAATCCCCGGGGTGAATTTCCTATCTCCCATCCAATCATCAAGATTTTTTCTTGAAGAGTGCTAATAAGGAACTTTGTTTGATATAGATAGGTAGTTTGTTCCAAAGTATGGGAAGTCTCTGGGACAGGAATCTATCCCTCCAGCATGTTCTGTTTATTGTTGTGACAAGGTTTAGGTCCCTAGAGCATGTAGCTCGGAGAGATTGGAATTTCTTTAAGTGGAGCATGCCCAATAGCTCTGGGTTTGACATAACTTTGTATGTAAGACGGAAATCACCTCTGAGTAGGCGATATGCAACGGAGTAAAGCTAGAGTTTTTTGAGACAGTCTGCATAGCGCATCTGTTTGAGGCTGGTAATCCTCTTTGTGAGGTATTTCTGCGGCCTTTCCAGTTGTTCTAGATGTCTTGTGAGGTACATACCAAAAGGGCACTGTATTCTATAATGGGTCTAATGAGTGACGAGTAGAGGGGAACAATGACCTCTTTTTTCCTGGATGAGAAACCTTTTGTGATGAGGTGTGCCACGTAGAAGGATTAACTGACTACTGTGGCGATGTGATTATCAAAGGAGAAACTACTGTCCACCTGTGTCCCAAGGTCTCTTATCACACTTTAAGTGTTAAGTAGACTACCACCTATGTGGTAGTTCATGGATACAGAGTTTTTACCAAAAGGGATGACAATGCACTTTTTGGCATTGAGCTTGAGGCCATGGCTTTGACACCAGGCATCTGTCTCAGTGAGGCTCTTTTGTAGGATGTCCACATCATTATGAGTTTCGATTTTGGCTCCTAGTTTGCAGTCATCTGCGAACTTCATTAGCCAAAGACCGTCTGTGTTAGCCTATACTTCAGAGAAGTAGATACCAAACAGGAGAGGACCCAGGACTGAACCCTGTGGTACTCCAGTTGTCACTGGTCTGAAGTCAGATTTGGAGTCTGCTACTTTCACAGTGTGGGTTCTGTCAGTGAGCCAGTTGGCAACCCATCTTATGACATAAGGATTTATACCTAGTTTAGTGAGTTTATCTATAATTCCAGAGTGGGGGTGGGTGTCAAAAGCCTTGGCGAGATCTAGATAGGCTGTGTGAACCACCTTACCCTCATCTACGGCTTTGGTGACTGCTTCAAAGAAGTCTATCAGGTTTAGGAGACATGATCTGCCTTTTACAAACCCAAACTGGGTGGGGTCCAGAGTTTGGAAATTACCACTGTCATTGTTTATAAGTTCCATGATGATACGTTCCATAGCCTTGCAGACCAGACTCGTCAGGCTAATGGGGCGGTAGTTCCCGGGGTCCGTGGTGGCTCCTCCTTTGTGGAGTGGGATGAACATTGCTGTTCGTCATTCAATGAGCACAAAGCCTGAGGTAAGGTGATGACTGCACATGGTACTTAGGTGGGGTGCCAGCTTGTTCTGTAGTTTGTGTAGAACACAGCCTGGGATGTTGTCAGGTCCCATGGATACTGTGGTCTTGGGTTTGGAGGGTGTGGTTTTTACCTGAGCAGCCATGATTATGGGAACTTTGCATTCTTCTGGTATAGAGATGGGCTCTTTAGGGGGTGAGAGAGGGGTAAAGTTAGCACTGAACCTATATGCCAGGATGTTGGCAATATCAGTTGGTTCTGTATATTTAGTGCCATTATGCTGTAACTCAGAGCAGATCTGAGTGCTGCCATTGAGATTCTTGACATAACTACAGAATGCTTTGTGGTTGTCTTTAGAATCAGTGGCGAGCTTGTTTTCGTAACTAGCTTTGGAGGATTTTATGAGGGATCTCAGCTTCTTACTGACGCTGACGCTGATTTTAATAGTATTTGTCAAGTTTTTGATTTGCTGTTTACTTTTTTACATTTTTTTTCTTTAGATGAAGAGTTTATTAACTTTGATAGACCTCTATTATGATTTGTTTTTAAATGTGTAAACCACAAAGGGAGCTCCAAAAACACTAAGATATTTTATTATCCAATGAACATCTAACTGGGAACCATAAATCATAACAAAAAGCTTTTCAGCTAGAATTTCATCAGTATTGAACATTTCATTATAACACTTCAGTTTGAATGCAACAAATAAAGCAATTATTCAATAAACAGTAGTAAAACAATTGAAACAATAAATCAATTCATGTGCAGCCCCAGAAATTAACCATGTACATAATTTGTATATTATTATGTTTCCTTTTTAAAACTGGTTAAACCTGACACTTTAGCATTTAATCCAGGTAAAACATCAGCTTGTAAATAAATTATCCATTTAAATTGTGCTAATTCAGTTAATAAAAAATATCACCTCCTGTAATATTATAATATATTTTTGTAGCACTTTAAAATAAAATTTATGTTCAATTATCATTCCCAGAAGTATGCCTTAACAAAGTATTTGTATGAACATTTCTTTACATATCTGAAAGGTGTTTTAAAATCCTTTCTTTTAGCTCTCTATTGGTTTTCCCTATATAAAATCGAGTGCAGTATATACCATTAGCTGGATATATTATATTTTCTGTATTGCAAGTTGCTAAGCATTTAAATACATATATTCTGCCACTAACTATATGCTTAATGGAAATATCCTTTCATAACATAGTGCAAAATTAACAATTACAGCAAATAATAGTGCCCTTTACTCTAACTGGCAATTTATTTCCACTGTAGAGGTCCTTATAACATATTTCCTTTTATGAATAAACCTAGAAATGTCGCACAGTATTTTTCTTGCATCTGCAGATTAACAAAGAACTGACCAATTTCTCTTAATATCTATCAGTCAAGGAGCTCTTCTTTTTATGACATAATGTATATATTCAGAATCATTATGTGTATGGATCAATTCATCACTACCATTAATGTTATCAGAGACGTAGGGTCTTGCCTAAGGTACCATGCTCTGTTATAACATAATTCTTGTTGTATTCAAGCATACTTTCTCCATAACCCATTCATCAAAATTCTACACTCATATTATTCATTTCTTTGACAAAATCTTGCATTTTATATGGAAGATGATTAGCTATAAGAAATTGTTCACTCACTACTCCATTAAATATACATATCTTGGATGCATACTATTGGTATGCAAATATATTGTAGCTTTTGTTTCCTTTAAAAAATTTGAATCAATCCTATTACTTTTCCAAATAAATATTAACATTTAAAAATAGATATTTCAGAGAATTGCATCTTAAAAGTTAAAAAAAAATCAGCTGTGCCTGTTAAATTGGTAACTAAATCATAGAATGTTCTCATATTCCTTGGCTTAGTCAAATAAAATAATATATTTCACTAAGTGTTTATACAGTTTAATATACTGTGAATACTCAACATTTTTTGGGATATGTAAAATGCTCTCCCATATTAGTAGCACTATATTTGCATAGCTGTTTACCACAGAACGACAATATACATTTTCATGAAAAACAAAAATGATGCTACACTGTACATCTAGTAAAATGTATAAAGCGTTTTCAATATGTACTGACAGATTACTGTATTTAGAAATATGTTCTCTAACCACTCGAATACTATAAATGTTAACAATTACAGTAAATAGTGAGTTCACATCCAGAGTCACAAACATGATATTAATAACATCTTTCTCTTTTCCCAAGCATATAAAGCTCTTAAAACATTTAGATTTTTTATATAACTCTTCACTTATTTTAGACATGGCTTCAACTTTTCTTCTAATTAAATTGACATGGATTCTGATACTCTTTTATATTTATAGTTAGAAACTATTATATGGGTGGGTGGGCTAGATATATTCTTATGAAACTTTGGTAGTCCATGCAATCATTGAATTTTATGAGATACAGTATATATGAAATTATACAGAGCTAGTGAAATAGTATTTTATAACTGTAATTCACATATGAATGTTTTTTTCACATGGTAAATCATCTTTTCTATAAATGTTCTATTAATCTCTTAAAAAGCTCTTTTGTCAGATAATAATTCCAGCACTACTAAAACATAATCTTATTTATTCACCAAGACTATTGCTCTGCCATTGTTAGCCAGTTTAATTACTCAATCTTCCTTATCATATAAACTCCTAAGAGTTGCAAGCTCTTCTAGTGATAAATTAAAAAAATATATATCTTCGGTTCAGTAGTGGTAAACATTTCTTAAATGGATTGTTCACACAAATAATGAAAAGCATTAAATATTGGCTGCACTAGGATGTTTCAACGACATGTCGTTTGTTTGAACGGTAATTTTAAATTAACACTTCTTGCAAACAATCTTAGTTCTGTAAGACTCTCAGCTAAATCTCCTTGCTTAGAGTGGATAAACATAAGTCTTTTATTTAACAATTGAATATCCTTATCTGAAACTTGTTAATAACAGAGTTTCTACTCACAGTATGTTGTTGTTGAATCAGATTCTTCTTTGTGAACTGCTGTTAGTACCTCAATCACTTCCTCTTGTCCTTCTTCTATTTTGTGACTGATCTCTCCAGCACATTTCATTCCTTTTGGGCAAAGTAATGATTATTTGTGTCTGCATGAGTAAAACAAGTTTATTGTTAAATATCTACATAATTAGTACTTTCAATAATATGCTATTCATTTGATGATGTTAAGGTTGGCATTGACACAGCAGAAGGACTGAATGAAGAAATATTATTCCTTAAAGGAGAAGTGTCATTTCCTAACTCAGTAATAGTTGTCTGTGTATTATTAGTGCAAAATTTTACATCAGTGATTTCTAAGGAAGTAATAGCTTATACTACTGTCAGTTCAGTATTATCCAAAGCATACGTGGGCATAATACTCCTAGGTTATTTGCTAGGAGCAAAGGTGAGAGTCACATCTCAATTTATGAAACCTAGATGTCATTCCCATTTCAGTCATTGCCCAAGAAAAAAATGTCCATTTTTAAAATCATTAATATTTCTTGTAATTTTCTATTTTAGTAGCCACCAAACATTGATCAAGTATATTTAAAACATCAAAAAAAAAAACTTAATTGAATACTGCAATCACTGAAGCAACATGCACTAATAATATTGCTCTCTAAAAGCATTAATCCCATCAACAAAGTTAACCTGAATTTCAGTTTTATGAAACAAAAATAATTCATTAGCTGCATGTACTCACAAATGAGATTTAAACTTGGTTCATGCCATTCTTTTCAAAAGCTCTGGATATTTATTTCTATATATATAGGTATCTTACTGATTCTTAGACTCAACACCCAAAGATAAATATGTTTGAAAGCCCACCTTCTGCTACTGAAGATACTTATATATTTTTACATTTCATAGTTTTAGTTTCATAGTTTAGTACTAGGCTATCTGCCCTGAGGCATTTGCAAGCCTAGCCCTAGAGATGTGGCTTTCGCCACCCCATGTAGTGGTACTAAGGTGTATAGAATAAATTTAGAATACTGTGCCTTTGTCTAGTAGTGACACATTGAAGACCCCCTTACTTATTTAAATTAGTTTACTGTGCCTCTGTTAAGTAGCGATACAGGGGTGACCCCTGGGGTAAACCTACGATCTCCCATCAACTCGTCAAGATTTCTCTTGAAGAGAGTCAGTGAGGGGCTCTGCCTAACATGGACTGGGATTTTGTTCCAGAGTATGGGAAGCCTCTGAGTTATGAATCTGTCCCTCCAGCATGTTCTATTCATGTTTGTACTGAGGTTTAAATCTTTGGCTCTCGTGGTTCTTATGGATTTTGATTTTTTGAGGTGGAGCATGTCCATCAATTCCTGGTTGGACATGGCCTTGTATGTCAGGCACAGATCACCTCTGAGCAGGCGGTATGCTACTGAATAGAGCTGGAGTTTCTTTAGCCTGGCAGCATATGACATATGTTGGAAACCCTTGATCCTCTTGGTGAGGTACGTCTGGGGTCTCTCCAGCTGTTGTAAGTGCCGGGTGAGGTACATACCAAATGGGGCATTGTACTCAATCATGGGCCTGATAAGGGAGGAGTACAGGGGCACGATGACCTCCTTTGATCTGGATGTGAACCCCTTCATGATAAGGTGGGCAAGGTAGAAAGTCTTTCTAACCACTTTGGCAACGTGGGTGTCAAATGAGAGGTCACTATCAACTTGGGTCCCCAGGTCTCTGATTACTTTTTCAGTACTCAGTGGGTTACTGTCTATGTGATAATTTGTGGGTATTTTGTTTTTCCCAAAGGGGATGACTATACATTTCTTGGCATTCAGTTTAAGGCCATGATTCCGGCACCAGTTGTCCGTTTCGGTGAGGCCTTTCTGTAGGATGTACGTGTCAGCTGGTGTATCGACTATGGTGCCTAGTTTGCAGTCATCTGCGAACTTTGTCAGCCACAACCCTCCCATGTTTGCTTTCACATCTGAGAAGTAAATGCCGAACAAGAGGGGTCCCAGGACAGAGCCCTGTGGGACACCACTTGTGACTGGCTTTGAGTCTGACATGGCTCCCGCAATCTTGACTTTATGGGTTCTGTTCTTTAGCCAGTTTGCAACCCATCTTATGACATATGGATTTACTTTTAAGCTGTTTAGCTTTTCTATGTTCCCCGAGTGGGGTATTGTGTCGAAGGCTTTAGCCAAGTCCAGGTAGGCTGTATGGACTGCCTTTCCCTCATCAATGGCTCTAGTGACTGTTTTGAAAAAGTCAACCAGGTTCAAAAGGCAGGATCTGCCTTTTACAAAGCCAAACTGGGTGGGATCAAGTGTCTGTAGGTCCCCAATGTCGTTGTTTATGAGTTCCATAATAATTCTTTCCATAGCTTTGCAAACCAGGCTGGTCAAGCTTATGGGGCGGTAGTTCCCAGGGTCTGTAGTGGAGCCTCCCTTGTGGAGTGGTACCACTGTTGCTGTACGCCAGTGTTCAGGTACATATCCTGTAGTAAGGCTAAGGTTAAATAACATTTTTATATGCGTGTTTAGGTCCTCTTGGAGTTCACATATCACGCAGCCGGGGATACCATCAGGTCCCATAGATACTGTGTTTTTTGCTTTGTTGAGGGCAGTTCTCACCTGGACATCAGAGATGACAGGGAGGTTACATTCAGCTGGGATGAGTATTTTTTCTTTTGGAGGTGAGGGAAGGGAGAAATTTGCACTGAACCTGTCTGCCAGAATGTTGGCAATATCTGTAGGTTCGGTAAATTTTTTGTCGTTGTGTACTAACTCTGAGCATATCTGAGTGTTTCTGCCCAGGTTTCTAACATAACTGAAGAATGCCTTGTGGTTATCTTTAGTGTCCTTGGCGATTTTTCTCTCAAAGTTGGTCTTGGATATTTTTATGAGAGAACGTAGCTTTCTACTAGTGCTGATCAGAGATGCCTTCCCTTTATGGGATTTTGCTCTGTCTTGCAGTAGCTTTCTTCTTTTGTTATACAATTTGTTTATGGCTGGGGTCCACCAGACAGGATGCTTTCCTTTGGTGGAGAGGGTCTTGGTTTTATTTGGGACTGCACGATCCATGCACTCTTGGAGATGTCCGTAGAAAGCATTTGTGTAGGATTCAGCATTGTGGGATGTGGTTTCCATTGGCCCTGAGGGCTTAAATGATACCATCTCAGACTTGAGAAGTGTAAAGTCGGCGTTTGAGAAGTTTCTCACTGTAGTCTTTTGTGCTGGGGGTGGAGGTGGTAAATGTATATCCAGGGTGATTAGTTTGTGGTCAGATCTCACCAGTAAGGGCAATACTTCCAGTGTGGAGCATTTTGTCCCCATATTTGTGATGATCAGGTCTAGTATATTATCCCCCCGTGTGGGAGAGGTGACTAGCTGTTCCATTGCATTTGAGATTATGAATTCCAGGAACCTTTGGGCTAGGGTGTTAGGGCTAGAATAGTCGACCCAGTCTATGTTAGGGTAGTTGAAGTCTCCCAATATGATGGTATTTGGTGAGACATTCATATCTTCCAATGTCTTCAGGAAGGCTGAGTGGGGTTCTTGAGATTGGGAGGGTGGTCTGTAACATGTAACCAGTTGTATAGCAGTTTTGCCTATGGTTAGCTGCACCTGGATGGTCTCTGATGCTTCATAAGTTGCCACTAACCTAGAGGTGTGGGTATCCTTGGTGAATATGGACACTCCCCCTCCATTTGTGGTTCGGCCCGGGTTTTGGGGCCGAAAAGCATGATAAGAGGTAAAGCCTGGTAGCGCTGGGGTGCTCTCAGGAGCCTTGAACCAGGTCTCGGTTACAGCGCAGATATCGATGTTCTCCATACTGAGGAGTGCTTCGAGAGCCTGCATTTTTTTAAATATTTTTGTATCCTTTAAAACACCAGAGTTTTGTTGCTCATTTAGCTGAGTTTCTTGTACAAGATCAGAAAAGTTCTCTAAAACTGGATCTGTTTTCATATGAAGCAATTTAAAAAGTTTTGTTGTTGTAAGTCAAAAGGGCTGCCTTTCAGAAACTAAATTCTGTGCGAGATCCATATTACTTGGTGCACTGCTTAACCAAAACAAAAAACAAGTCTGTAATGAAACACATGGATTGGGACTGTAGCTGAAATGAAGTTTAATCAACAAAATGATAGCACAAACCATAAAAGGCTCTCTAAAAACACCATGATATATTACTATCCAATGAACATCCAACTGGAAACCATAAAGCAGAATAAAAGCTTTTAAGATTTGCTCTTTATTAGTACTGAATGCTTTAATGCAGCAGGTCAGTTTAAATAAAATGAATATATCAATTATTCAATAAAAGTCAGTAAAACAATTCAAAACGATAAATCAGTTCAAGTACAGGCCTCAGTAATTAAAAACATATAAGTAATTTACATCTTGTTATGCTTCGATTTTAAAATTGGTTTAATTGAAATGCTAGTATTCAGCCAAATTACTGTTTAATTCAGTTTTCAGTAACCTCCAAGTACATTTCCAACACAGACATGTTGTTTCTCCATAACCTCCAAGTATATTTGCAACACAGATTTGGTAAATACATAAGTAAAGTCTTGGTACTCTGCAGGTATGCTGTTACTAAGTCTAAAGAAAACCAAGTCAGTCCAAAAGGAAACCACAAAGCAGCGTTTTAATAATCCAAATAAAAATAAAACAGAGAATGGTTAAGCGCTTTTGTCTGTCAAGTCAGGCATCTTCAGAACCACCCATATTAAACTAAAAGTTCTGCTTAAAAACATTCAAAGAAAAATGCCCCTCCAAAACAACCAATGCATTTAAAGAAACATGCTTACAATAAATACATGTAAAGAATTGAAATAATTTAAAATAGTACAAAATAGTTAAAAGTAGTTAAAAACACTTACATTTCCAAAGCCCTTCTCTTTAATTCACTAGAAATAGAAATGTTATCATTTAACCCTGATAGGTATGCAGCATCAAATTTAAGCTGCCATTTCATTTCCTTCCTAAGTAATTCATTTTCCCAATCTCCACCAGTGTCATGCAAAACCTGCTGTTCCAAAATTAAAAACACAAACTTATTAAAGTTTAAACAATATAATGAATGTCGAGCAAGTGCACTTTTGTTTTCCCTTCTTCTAATACTGTAAATATGTTGATATATCCTGTGTTTAAGGGAATTATTGGTTTTACCAATATAAAATCAATTGCATGAGCAACAGGTAGCTAAATAAATAATTATTTTTGTGTTGCAGTTTACAAATGTACCCACATTCCAGGTTTTGATCTTATTAAGCACCTCACCATCTTTATTAACATAAATATATGTACAATATGTACAATGTTCGCATTTTCTTGTAGTGAGGACCCCATATGTGCACCCAGTATGTTCCAGTAAAGCCTTAAAATTACTTCAATTTTTATAAGTAAAGGTCGGTCTGGAAATAAATAAGTGACAAATGTCACTACCAGCTTGTAATAAATTCCAGTTGTTATAAATAATTTTTCAAAACATCGAGCTTCTACCGTATAATGCATAACCATGTTATTAACCTTAAATGGTTCAATTTCCCTAGTAGTGTCCAAACTTGGTGAATTACTTTGATTTCCAAGCCCAAACTTGATAATGGGAGCATATTTGTTTTGTCTACCCATCCAAATTTCATTGCCTATGGAGTCCAAAAGGTCAGGTGGATACCCCCTCTCCTTAAACATGTCCTTCACAAAATTAAATTCTCTCAGACAGTCCCCGTTGTCTGATGTCAGTCTAGACACCTGGATTAATTGGCTTCTCACAATGCCTTTTTTCCCATGCATAGGATGGCAACTTGTAAAATATAAATAAGCATTACAAAATGTTGGCTTCCTATATATTCTAGTTTTTAAAGTGCCATCATTTTGTTTAGAAAAATTAATATCCAAATAGTTAATACTAGCTTTGTCTGCCACATAAGAAAGTCTCAGAAAATCAGTACTCTTCTGCATAAAACTGATAAATTTGTCCAAATCATCTTGTGTCCCTGTACAAATAAAAAACAAATCATCCAGGTACCTATAATAAGTCAAACAATACTTGACAAATACTGAACTAAACAATAAATGCAATTCCCACCATAACATAACAGCATTGGCAAACAGGGGGGCACATTAAGCACCCATGGCCACTCTCTTGCACTGTCTGTAATATTCTCCTTCGAAGTATAAAAAGTTATTATTCATCACCAAATCCATAAAAGAAACCAACATTTCTTGGTCAGCTGTACTGAGTCCACTATGGGATAATAAAATGTTCTTAAACCATTCAAGTCCCAGTTCCTGTGGTATAACAGTATATAAACTGTGTACATCACATGAAACTAATAGCGCCTCTTGGGGAACAATAACCATCTGTAATTTGTTTAACAGATCCCATGAATCCTTAAGTATGCGTGTGCTGGACTTGAACAAAAGTTTCAGTTTAGTGTCAATATACTTTGCCAGGGGTTCAGTAATGGACCCTCTGGATGCCACAATTGGGTGGAGGAGTGGGTCTAACTTGTCAGAATGGATTTTGGGTATGCCGAAAATCTTTGAAGTGACTGGTTTATCAACATACAAAAATTCATACAAAGGTCTGGAAATAATATCAAAAAACTACAATTCATAAAGGACCACTTTAACAGACCTATAAGCAAGGTTAATTTCATTCAAGAACACTTGGTTGTACACCTCCTCATCATTTAACAACCTCAGCATAAGCCCACAATAATCATGCAATTCCATTATAACCAAACCACCCCCCTTGTCTTGTTTCATGTAACGTAAATTAGTGTTTTGTTTTAATTCATTCAACAAATGAACTTTATTTGCTGATAGATTAAAATATCTAGTTGTATTTGTGTTCAAAACTGTTCTAATGTCACGTTCACATTGTCTTTCAAAAACAATAAGGGGGTGTTGTGGTGGGTTAAAAGTACTACTATGTTTAAATTCATTCCAATTCGTAGTAGAGTGCATATTTCCATTAAACATCGCACTCAAGTTAATTTTCCTACAAAACAATCTTAGGTCCAACAAAATGTCTTCAGCACGGGCCTTAGAAGCAGGAATAAAATTAAAACCTTTTAACAACAATTTGTGATGTTCTGGCCCAACAATCTAAGAAGAAAAATTGTAGATGGTTAAATTAAAAAAAGAAGTGATGTTGACAGTACCTGTTTGAATATTAACCAAGTCCAATGGGGAACTAGACACATCTACATCCGCCTGGTGGTGTGGCGGTTGTTATAATAATCATTCCTGTACCCACTCCCCTTGTTGTTGCTGTTGTTGTTTTGAGAACGCCCCGCTAGCCTCTCCAAGTATCATGGGGCTTGAGGTCCTAAAGAGACATTTCCTAGCGGAACGTCTTGGTTCACTTCATGATTAGTCCCACCAGTATAATTTCTGTATGTTTGTTGTACTTTGGGGGGGGGGTACACATTTTTCCTTTCATAATCTTCGTCGTCCATCAATTTCTTGTCTTTCCAAACCTTAACATTAATTAAATTGTGTTCCACAGTCTGAAAGGTGTGATTAATCTTAGATTTGTAGTCAGGGAACTGGACATCCACAGTAACAGAGTTCACTAGTTTATCAATATGTTGTTTAAGTTCAACCATTTTTCTTTCATTGTCCTTAATGAGCAATGCATGGTAAGTTCAAGACCAGTGTGGTCAAATAATTCCAATAACTCAATATGTAGAATAGAGTTAACTTCCAACCCCTGAGGGTATTTCCATAAATGCAAGCCTTTCGGCACATGCTGTCTACGTACACTCTCTTCTAAAAAATAATTGTCAAGCTGCAGACTTTTAAATCTGTAAAAAAAAATGGTCAAGTTTTGAAATTTGCTCACGGATAGTCAAAAGTTCATTATTACCAGCATTGTCTAAAGTAACACAAGTATAGTAATCAAACTTGTCCAACCCAGCATGTGCTTTGTGTGCTGTTGAAAAGTCACCCCTACCATCTCTTGTGTTGTTGTCAGATATACTGTGAGCAACGTTAGACACTGTAACATTTGTTTTGTTACCTTTTTGCCAGTGAGTCCCACGAAAAGTAGAAGCATTACATGTAGCTGCAGAATAAGAAGTTCCTTCACCGGGGTTGTCAGTAGTACATCACTGGCCACATAGTTCCAAAATATTAGTATTAAGCAATGACACCGATTGTGTCAGTTGCTGCAGGAGCAAAGTAAGATTACCAGCACTGTTACCTTGAGAAAAAGGCATTTCAGGAAGAAGCTGTTGCAGGCTTCCATTAGACATCATGAAGCACTGAAGATAAAAAAGCCAGTAACCAAAATAATTGCACCAGTGCTTGACCAGGTATACACCAAACAAAATCCAAAGAAAACCAAGTCAGTCCAAAAGGAAACCACAAAGCAGCATTTTAATAATCCAAATAAAAATAAAACAGAGAATGGTTAAGCACTTTCATCTGTCAATTCAGACATATTCAGAACCACCGATATTAAACTCAAAATTCTGCTTAAAAACATTCAAAGAAACACGCCCCTCCAAAACAACCAATGCATTTAAAGAAACATGCTTACAATAAATACATGTAAAGAATTGAAATAATTTAAAATAGTGCAAAATAGTTAAAAGTAGTTAAAAACACTTACATTTCCAAAGCCCTTCTCTTTAATTCACTAGAAATAGAAATGTTATCATTTAACCCTGATAGGTATGCAGCATCAAATTTAAGCTGCCATTTCATTTCCTTCCTAAGTAATTCATTTTCCCAATCTCCACCAGTGTCATGCAAAACCTGCTGTTCCAAAATTAAAAACACAAATTTATTAAAGTTTAAACAATATAATGAATGTTGAGCAAGTGCACTTTTGATTTCCCGTCTTCTAATACTGTAAATATGTTGATATATCTTTTGTTTAAGGGAATTATTCGTTTTACCAATATAAAATGCATTGCATGAGCAACAGGTAGCTAAATAAATAATTATTTTTGCGTTGCAGTTTACAAATGTACCCACATTCCATGTTTTGATCTTATTAAGCACTTCACCATCTTTATTAACATTAATATACGTGCAATATGTACAATGTTTGCATTTTCTTGTAGTGGGGACCCCATATGTGCACCCAGTATGTTCCAGTAAAGCCTTAAAATTACTTCTATTTTTATAAGTAAAGGTCGGTCTGAAAATAAATAAGTGACAAATGTCACTACCAGCTTGTAATAAATTCCAGTTGTTAGAAATAATTTTTTCAAATCATCTAGCTTCTACCACATAATGCATAACCATGTTATTAACCTTAAATGGTTCAATTTCCCTAGTAGTGTCCAAACTTGTTGAATTACTTTGATGGCCATAGCACAAACTTGATAATGGGAGCATATTTGTTTTGTCTACCCATCCAAATTTCATTGCCTATGGAGTCCAAAAGGTCAGGTGGATACCCCCTCTCCTTAAACATGTCCTTCATAAAATTAAATTCTCTCAGACAGTCTCCGTTGTCTGATGTCGGTCTGGAAACACGGATTAATTGGCTACTAAGTCTTACTAAGTCTGCAACAGCCTCAAAATTCTCCACTCTTGGTCTGCCAAGCCCGCTTCATAAGAAGCAACTGTCTCTACCTCCTTAGGCTACAGGCCTTCCTTTAAATGATATCAGAACAGGTGTTTTCCATTTGCCTAGCAGCTGAAAGCTTGTTTTGCGTTACATAACTCTCAACTGTCCAGATTCTTGCAGAATATTCAGGACTAAGGTCACTAAATAACGACGTACATTTGAGTTTCAGATTTCATAGCCTTCAGAAAATGCATACTAACACAAGTCCTGTTATTCTAGCAACTTTCTAAGTTGAGGTTGAGAGGTATGATTAAATCGCATATACACAGTGTGTGTGTCATTAGCAAAACAAATGTTGAAATGAGAGCATTCCACTTAAAATTACCAGTCCCATTTATGTGCGTGTGTGTTTATATATATATATATATATATGCATATATCTATCTATCTATCTATATATATATATATATATATATATATATATATGTGTGTGTGTGTGTGTGTGTGTGTGTATATATATAAATATATATATATATATATATATATATATATATATATATATGGGAGCCCTTCATTTGTTTGAACTTTCAAATGTTCGAAACTCATATGGCCGACACCAAATGAGTGAACATTTGAAAGGCCGACAAATGATAGTGGAGATCACACTACAGTGCAGGACTGGGAGATTCCCCTTTCCTGCATTATAGTGCGATCTCAGAGTGAGAATATTTAAGGAGCAGGGGGTGTTGGGAAAGCAGTTTTACTGTGTTTACAGGTAGGTAAATGGTGCTATTTCAGGATGTCGGTCTTTCGGAATGTCGATCATATGGTGTCGGCCATATGAAAGTTGGCATTCTAAATGGTCGATATTCTGAAGTAGGCCCATATATATATATATATATATATATATAGATAGATTTGGTATATATATATATAGGTATATATATATATATATATATATATATATATATATAAAATAGATATTTATATATATATATATATATATATATATATATATATATATATATATATATATGTATATATATATATATATATATATATATATAGACACACATATACATACACACACACACACACACACACACACACACACACACACACACACACACACACATACACACACACACACACACACACACACACACACACACACACACACACACACATATATATATATATATATATATATATATATATATATATATAAACATACCTCTTTTCACAATATAGCAAACAAAATATCCACAATGGGCCACCACGGACCTAAAAATCCTTTTAATAAAACAACTTGAAAACCATGTGAAAATATACAGTGTGCATACAAGGTATTTTACAACCAGTAAGAAACAAAAACCTCATATAAAATTGCCAAACACAACCTGTAAAATAGGACAGTTTAATATGGCAAAAAAACACAAATATCCAGTTAAGTGCTTTCATCCATAAAATACAGGACTTCATCAGAACAACATAGACAGGTTTTAAATCCCTTAAATAATAAGCAAAACAACTCCACCCACTAATTAAAACCCTTGTTAAAAATTAGTGACATCATCACACAATGAACATTTGTTATTTGGTCAAAAAACATAAACTGAACAGTCAGGTTAAAATAGTAGATTTTCGGTCCTTGATGGTGTTCTAAAAAAGATTAGTGGGTGGAGAAACAAATCTCAGGGTCAAAGATGGAAGAAGGGCAGTTACAACAGACAGCACACACTGTAATGCCAGAAACTGAAAATTTAATATCAACATCATTTGGTTTCAAACTATTAAGTTATCAAGGTTTCAATATATTTAATTATACAACTTCAAAGGCAGATGATAACTTGTTTTCCCTTATGTGTAAAGGTATTGAATTTGTACCTGAAAAGAGGGGTGATGTAGCAAAAACTTTAAATGAGTTAAAATTGTACACTAGAAAGTTGAATTTTAAGGTTATGCTTAAGGACTCTGATACAGGCTACATTGAGAGTGACACATAATTTAAAAAGAAAAGCTGCTTTAATCCTCCCCTGCATCCTATCAGCTTTAAGCTTTCAGCTCAATAACCTTCTTCAGATCCTCAGTTTGTTCTGCTTCAGCAAATTGTCTAAGTACGAACATCAACCAATCAGAAGCTTCAGAATGGGACAACTTCTTCTTTCTGACTATTCAGTACTTCTTAATAGGGGCACTCCTCCTTTCGCACAGGTTTTATTAGATGTACTGCATTCAAACGGGCTTTTGATCAGCCCGCAAGTCCGTTACCCATTTAACTTCGTTGATCTCAGTTTTATTGTGTATATCACTTTCCCTTCTATTTTCTTGCAGAGTCTCAAGAACCATAAAGTTAAACGAATGGCCAACATGCTCCATAACATGATTTTCTAGAGCACTGATTTTCACAATGCTCTTTATATCACTTATGAGGCGTAAATTCTGTTCTTTAAATTTTTTGTTGGTTTTACCTACATAAAAAGTTGAACAGTTTTGGCAAGCTACTAAGTATATAAGATTCTTAGTGTTACAGTCAGCATACCCCTTAAAACTATAAGACCTTCCAGTAACTGGATGAAGAAAACAGTTTGTTGTGTTGATACAACTACATGCTTTGCAAGGGCCACATATATAAGTACCTTTTTTGTAGCTAATCTTCTTCTTGGTTATTCCATCTTTATTACACAATAATCTTTTCAGATTTTTCTTATTCTTAAAAACAAATTTAGGTGTTTCACCTACAATATTTTGTATATTTTCATCCACAGTTAAAACAAATATTTTCTCATTATTTGACAGATCTGTGAGGTGTCATTGCAGTAAGTTAGCATACATGGTAAATTATCAAAAGTCCTGTGCTGCTTTTGATATGTTTTATTAATCCTACATTCTGAGTATAGCAGGGGTCCTTTTTGGCTTTTTATTTCATGTATCTTCTTCATGTTGTGGCTCTGTGGTGGTCCGTTATGGATATTCTGTTTGCTGTGTTTCTCCTACATTTCCTAAGGACCTTTAGTGATATGCAGAGGCTTATTCTTATTTTCTTTTCACAATATCTGATATATGTAGGAAAAGTAATTGCTTTTAATTATTTTTATTCCTCATCATATATTCCAGTAGTCACATTGTTATATTTTGACTATGAGATAAGGACAGATATATATATGTATATATATATATATATATATATATATATATATATATATATATATATATATATATATATATATCTATATATATAGAGGGGTCTATATCACGTCATCGAATGCTGAAAACAGCAAACAATGAATGGTCGACCCTCTTTCACTAAAAACTGAAAATATCGACAGCTCATAACAGCAATTTTTTTTCAGAGGAAAAGAAATTGCTGTTCCAACAAAAAAAAAAGAGTAAGCAGTCAAAACACATACACAGCTACCTTAACCCTACTTCTAACCCAAAATAAAAAAGTAAACGGTTAAAAACATATATACACTTAACTAAACCTAACTTAACCCTACTTCTAACTCCCCCACAAAAAGTAAACATATATACACTTAACTAAACCCTACTCCTAACCCTAAAGTGTATGCTAAATACATTACTAGATATGCACTTACCTTAACCCACACCCTAACCCTAAGGTCAGTAACTATTGCACATTTACGTTTGGGAGCCATACCGGATAAGGGAATCTGTGAGACCGCACTACAGTGCAAAACACAGCAAACTAACAAAGCGGCCAAGTGACTTCTTTCCCAGGGAAAGAATTCGCTGAAAAGCCGCTTCACTATTTTTCCGGTTCGCTATTTACAGTTCGGTGAAAATGCATTCGATAGAATGCATTTTCAATAACGTAATAGGGACCCATATATAGTTATCAAATTAATAACTTTTTCCTAAATGTCATCTATTCTCATTTCCAACTTATATAATTTTTCATGATATTTGATGTCAGTAAGTGCAGACATATTGTTAGTAAATGTATTCATAGTCTCTGAATTCAATAAACGTATATGTCTCCATTTTTGCTGAAAGTTCTGAGTTTTGACAGTATCACCAAAGTCCTTGACATCAATACATCAAATATAAAATATTCAGAATCCAGTGTTAATGAAGAAATAAAGAACAGAACCAGATGAAAACCATATGTCTGAGGTGAGCAGTAAATCCCCATGAAGACAGAATGCCTACTGAGTTGCAGCAAAGGCCCAAAAGCATGGAATTTACAATTTGGCATGAAATTTAAATATTCACTCAGCTGACACAACTACAGAGTCATTAAAATGGCAATTGTACTGCATTTTAGATTAAAAGAAAATGAAAGTAAGCCAGATATTGAAACATTAAAATATGCAAATAAGTGTTATAAAGTTACTCCATCTCAAGAGATCTCCTGTCATATATCTGTTGCAAATAGATGTGTTTTGATCAGAGCTAGCAATACATGTGACATTTAGTTGACCAGATCTGATAGGTGGCAGAAATATGATTAAGAAGTATGTCTCTTATGCTGTGATCCCATAGTCCATCAGGGACTGATATTCAAATTACAAGAGGACAGTCAAGAGGACAATCTGTTATTCATACATTCATTCATTCATTCATTCATTCATTCATACATTCATTCATTCATTCATTCATTCATTCATACATTCATTCATTCATTCATTCATTTGTTCATTCATTCTACAGTTACCAACTTAACACCCCATCACAGGGTATACAAAGTTAACAGATAGGTATTCACACACACACACACGCACACACACACACACACACACACACACACACACACACACACACACACACACACACACACACACACACACACACGTATGATACCTATGGGAGGACTGCCAAGTCATCTACAGCAAATATTTGGGACAAAGGAGGAAATTGGAATAATCAACAAAGACCCATGAGGACCCAAGCAGAATGTTCAGACTGTGTATTGAAGGCACCCCAGCTGAAAACTCAACTGGAGAACCAAATGGTGTAATGCAGAAATGATAATCTTTGTACCACTATGTCACCCAGTTACTCAAAGGAGTGACAGGGTCAGACAAGACTGCTGTTCATGTCTGTAGACAGCAGAGGTTTGTATGACCTGAAGATATCAAGATATTTAACTGCAGTTATCTGATCCCTCCTATTTCACCTTCGTAGGAAAACTTCTCAGCTTCGTAGCACAAGAAATGTGGGCAGAGCCTATAATAATGGGGGGAACAAAGGCTCAAAATGGGGTACAGATTGTAAATATTACTCTTATAAACTTAAAAAGTTGCTGAAATAACAGGAACTGTGTTAGCATGCATTTTCTGAATGATAAGAAGTCTGAAACTCAGATGTATGTCACTGTTTAGTGATATCAGTCCTCAGTGATTTGCCAGAAAACCACAGATTTTATGAGGAACAGACCAAAAAATATGAGGCAAAAATCTGGACATTCTGAGAAAATCTGGGCAGTTGAGAGTTGTGTACATAGGCAGAGATGATTTATTACTAGCAGCTATGAAAATAATGAAGCTTGACAGTAAGATGAGTGTTTGTGCAGACTAGGCCTGGTACAAGTTTCTGCAGAAGTTTGTTTAATACTTTCTGACATGTTTGTTACCAGTTGGATTGTTCTCCTATATTGCCTTTTTCAAGACATGTCTCTCTGCGGCCCACTGCAATGCACCTCTAACCTCTTTACAGTAGTATGGTATAACATATCCAACTCTGTCTGTGAATGAAACTTCAGATGGGTTTATTGTCAGATTCCAAAATAATTTATGATTGTGACAATGAATTTCCTCAAGATTGTGTGCAAAACTAAGATAGCTGTGATTCCAAATAAGGCTTACTTCTTTACATTGGATGCAAGGAAACTCTCTTGGGTTGTTTTTAACTCATATGTAATATTCAAAAGAAATGGCTGGAAGTGTCACATTGATTCAAAAAGAGTACAGATTGGTAGATAACACTGGGTAAGACTGAAGGGCATTGTACTCTGCCTCATCCGAGGTGTTCCTTGGCCAACTAATACTACTACTTCTATGGTAAAAAGACTTTCTAACAATAGGAAGCTGTAGCCATACACTTGGGTGTTTAAATGCCAAAGAAACAAATGTAGGGGTTATGCCAGTTATAGTGGACATCCTTGCACAGTCACATTATCGCAGACAGAAGGCACCTGTGTGCATTGTGATGGTAGGTATACTGACCAGTGCCCCTGTATTATGGTTACTGCCTCCATACCCTCTCTCTGACCACACCATTGTTTGAACTACATTATAGTAGCTGTGTCACATTTGCCTGTAGCATATATATATATCTATATATATATATATATATATATATATATATATATATATATGTATATGCTAATCTTGAAGCAGACCTGGTGAACATGTTGTATGTGTACTTATGCTATACATGCCTCATATGTTTGTTTACTAATCTGTCATTCTCCTTGTGACCCTGAATAGGATGTGACATGTACTATAAAATGACTTCATACATTGCTAATGCTACGCAACACTTTGGTGCTGCATGCAGCTTATTACTCACTTTCCTCCCGTCTGTTTCTTCTGCTCCCAGTATACCACTGGCTGTTAGAGTGTGTGAGATATTCCATGCTACCCCTTGGGCTATGTTATGTAAGCATAACGCAGCTCATTTGCAAAGAAGGCTTTTGAATTTCATTGTGTATACCTTGCATAGCGAGATACTTTGGGCATAAAGTATAGGCTTTCCTATGGATTCATTTAATTATTTCATATTTGTTAATTAGATGGGTGTGCTGGTCCAAGGATCCCTTTCAACCATGATATGAGACAACAGGCAAGTACAAGTACACACACACACACACACACACACACACACACACACACACACACACACACACACACACACACACACACACACACACACACACACACACACACATATATATATATATATATATATATATATATATATATATATATATGTAGAAAACTGATAAATAAGTACAAAATAAATCATAACAGGAAGACTACCGCAATGGAATTCATGTTAAAATAGTAAACACATTACATACAGTACTTGTAAAGAAATTGGATAGTT
Organism: Protopterus annectens; assembly: GCF_019279795.1. Lineage (NCBI taxonomy): Eukaryota > Metazoa > Chordata > Ceratodontiformes > Protopteridae > Protopterus > Protopterus annectens. The sequence continues at coordinate 847,891,360 of NC_056733.1, read as the reverse complement.
TAACTCAAGTTTCTTGTGTCCATAGCTATGAAATGACTTAAGTGATACTGAGTCACAGTATAATGATCATAGATTAAGCATATTCAGCATCTGTGAAGAATTTGTGTTTGCTTTCATTTACAAGATGAGTACAAAGTGACTTCTTGAAAGGTTTAGTATTATCAGTTTGTCTAATGGATTCAGGGAATGAGTTCCAAGAGGCAGGGCAGTTTTGGGGAATGAACTTCATTATATAACAAGATTAAAAGGGGGGTCTGTCTAGCTGTATGAAATCTGAGGCATGCATAGAGTAGCTGGTATTCCTAATGGCCATTTTGTTGAGAATGGAAGGACAATGTCAATGACCGTACTTCTCAACCTCTCAGCTAAAGATTTTGACAAAGGAAAATAATGTCGGGGCAATGGAATAAAGATAGGGACAGATTTTAAATATTGCTCATGTAAACTTAAAAAGTTTCTGGAATAACAGGATTTGTGTCAACATGCATTTTCTGAAGGATATGATGTCCGAAATGCAAATGCAATCACTATTTTTAGTGACTTTAGTCCTCCGTGATTTGTCAGATAATCACACATTATTTGAGACACAGAACAAAAATATAAGGCAAAAATCTGGGCATTCTTTGAAAATCTGAACAGTTGAGAGGCACACCTATGATGTAATAGCCTGAAGATAAGAATATTCAGGAGAACAGAAGCCTATGCACCACCAGTTTGTTTTGCTTAAAGTAATACAATTGCTTTCGTTAGAGTTTCAAAGGTGAATAATTGTAAGACTTTTATTTTCAGCAGTATGAAGATGGGTAGTATTTTGTCTAAAGCAAGATGCAATAATAGGTGGAGATAGTCTAATTTAGATATCAGAACCTTTGTGGCAATGGCTCCTCTGGCCTCTGTGATAAGAATGTGGGAAATTCTGTATGATATTTTGAGTTGAGATATGATTTAGTTTGTGTGCTGGTATGATTATGGGGGGGGTATTCTTGCTGATTAATGAAGTGAAAGAGATTCCTGTTAGATCAGTAACAGTAATGGTAAGAGACTTAATTAACTCCTGTTTGCAGAGATTCTTACATTACTTACATACAAGTTATTATGATGGAGCCAGTTTCATATGGCTACACATTCACTTTGGACTTTATTGATTAGAAATTGAGTGTTTGCTAGAGCTTCTAAAAACATCATCATTGGCATATAATATACAGTTGAGATGTGGAAAGTTCCATCTATGCTCACTTATATAGAGGGAAAATAGTAGAGAACCTAGCACAGAATCTTATGGCACAGCTGTACTGGTAGCACCTGATGTACAGATATTTGAACTGGTCAAGGTGATAGGGCATTGGCAGAGATAGCTGAAAACTCAGTGTATGACATCAGAGGAAAAACCTATATCCATCAGTTTGTGTAGAGGAAGTGCGTAGTCAGCCGTGTCAAAAGTTTCCTTCAACTTTACAACAAGAAAACTCCAAACACTATTTTAGTGATTTTTTTTCCCAAAGATTCTTGGTTTAGTTTGAAACATTAGTAGACTGTTTGGATATTTCTTGTTGAGGTTCTCTATTTATTTCAACCTCTGGAATATGTTCTTCACCAGAACTATTAAGTCCTGAAGGTGACTGTGGTTTGCAGCAACCATAAGTCTAGGGTTTAATGGGCAATTTGACCTTACTGGTCAAACAGCTTTCTCAACTTATTTCTGGACTTTCTACTCCTGGGTTTGTGTTTAAACTAGGTGTTAATTCTCATATTGGAAATACACCATTGGCTGCAGCTGAGGTTAAGGGAAGACAAGACTGCAATAAAGGGACTCCACCATTAGCAACAGGTGAGAATATGCAAAGACATGTCTCTTCCACCACAAATTCTGTGGGAGTGGAAACTATCAGCTCATCTCACCTGAGAGCTGGTTAGATGCCACCTTTAGTAAAGAGAGCACTGTTGATCGAAGGGGTGGTGAATGCTTCTTAAAACAAATGGATACATTTGGGAAAAAATGTTAAATCCCTGTAACCTGATAATCATGTTTATTGAATAAAATATAGACAGACTACATATCTCTAATGGACTGTGTTTATGGAAATTCTTCAATGGGATGGAACATTGTTTACCTCTACACAGTAAGTGAATTGAATTTTTTGATAAAGAAGGGCTGGATTTCCTAAAAAAATTGATAAAGAACAATAAACAGCAGATGAATAAGCTTCATGAGGAAATATCTACAATGAGTAGGTCCATAATGGATGATATGCTATTTGATATACACCAGGCTGCATATCTGGAGTTTTCTTCTAAGCTTGACAACAAATGTGTGGTCATCAAACAAAGGAAAGATAAAAACTTAAATGGGATAACAGGGAGTATGAATCAAGAAATATATTCCTTGTTAACAATGACAACTGGAACTCCCTGAGTATGACAGATTATGGTGGAAACGAGATGACCGATGTTCTGATTGAAGTTGACCAGGGCGAATACTAATGAGGATGTCCATTAAGATGTTCTGCTACCTTGTCACTTAGAGAGACTTGCCAATATACAGGTTAACAGGTGGAATAATGATAGATTGCATCCAGAGGGGAGCTGGAATCATGCTATTGGAATTAAAAAGACTGACTAAGACCACCAAAACAGAGGGGAAATGATCAAGGGAGGATTAATTGATCACCAATGTGGAACATACTCATGTACTGTGCATGTTATTTCAAAATATTAATTTATAGTCATTTGGAAGTGAACAATATCCACCATTAAATAATTTCTAGAAACTCTACTTTTGCTTCTACTAAAGGAACTGATATTGCTGTTGCCTTAATTGAGTTAAAACAATTTTTTTGCAAATTGAATATACATTTGCTTTCTAAAACTGCAGTTTTGGCATGCGTAATGGTGTCCTTTTCCAAGGCAAGAGCAGGTCAAACTTTCTCTGTTCCCAACAGTGTATTTGTTTGTAAAACTTTGTGAAACAGATATTAGTACAATGTTATGTAGGCAATCTGATGACAGGTTTTACTACATGACTATAGAATAAAAAGCAAGTGATGTATATACTTGAGTCTAATAAATCCATCAGGCTAAAGAGCTCTGATAAAGGTGGGATAATGCTCATTACGGATGCATGGGACTATGTGGATGCAACATTTGCAGTCCTTGAATATAGTAATTGTTACAGTTTTGTTTCTAGAAATAAGATTGTTATGGTTCACAGGAGTATTGATTTGTACTGTACTTAGAGAGGAATTCTTTGCCAACAATTATACCACTACCTCTTTATATCAGTATTTGTAAGTTGATAAGCCCATTATGCTATCTATTTATCTGGAAATAAACAACATTTTAATGTATTAGATCCCTGACATCCATAGTGTCAGCTGCTAGGTCTAAGACAGAACTATTAGAAGCAATATATTATGGGGTAAGTTAAGAAGTTACACTTAAATACAGACTATATTTTCAAGGATCCATGGAGGTTTGGAACACAGCAGGGGTTTACAGATTGACAAAGACATTTTTTGTAACTTTAGAAATTAAGAATTGACTTTGCCACCCTACACACCACACAGTTAGAGTGTTTCAGAGAGGCTGCATGAAAATATGATAGCTACTACTATTAGAATTTTGGAATGTGTCTGGCAATTATTTTATTCAACAACTTCATGTTTTTGAGGGTAAATACTTCAAAGAGATTATTGGTGTGGCCACAGGTGCAGCATGAGCACCCATATATGCAAATCTTGTTTTGTAATGGCAAGCGAAGAAGTTGGTATTCAATGTGCAGTGTTATAGCAATGTCAAATTTATTTAAGATTTTTAGATGACATCTTCATTGTTTGGACAGGGATAAAATATGTTTTGAATGATGTTATATTGCATTTAGGGAGTATCACTGAATTTCTTAAATTTACCCACCTCATGTCTCAAGACCACTTTCATTGTCTCAATATAAGTCTACATAAAGATCGGCTATAGTTCTTTTTTTTTTCAATTCCTTTTTATTAGGGTTATATCAAAACCAAATGAAGACAAGAAAACGATATAACAGAGAATAAAACAATAACATACAATATACAGACCTACAAACATAAAACCTATATACATTAATAACCTATATACAGTTCTCATCTATATCAAGCTATGCAGCATACAGAGATATGAGTTACAATCATGTCAGAATGAGTTCAGATATCATTTTCCAGGTGTCCTTCTGGGTCCTTTTTTTCCTCATGGAATACCATAAATATTTATGAGCCAGAAGTTGTTTACTAGCTGTCTGCTTGAATCCATCCCATGTTATTTTGGACCTGTCTTTCCAATTTAATGTGATGTAGTATTTTATTAGCATAAATGTTGTAACTAGAATGTGCGTGTGATTATTCTTCATTCCTATAGGAGGTACGTGTAAGAGGGCAAATTTCCAGGATAAGGTTGATTTTTCATAGCCCATTTTCTCTAATTTGACTCTTAAGGCACACCAAAGTTTGTATGTACATTTACAACTCCAAAATATATTAATAATATCAGCTTCTTTGGAGGGGCAGAATTGGAAAAAAGGTGGGAGTTCTTTGTACATTTTATTTAATATTGTGGGCATAAAATATGCGTTGTTTAGGATCATAAGTTGAGTATATCTGAGCTTCTGAAGGAGAATGTCTTTGGAAAATTTCTGAATTGCCTGTGCAATTATAGTGGAGGTAATTGTAGGGTCTTGTTTTGTCCAGTAATTGGAGTGGATAGCTTCTTTCGTGTGTCTAAGTGAGATAATGAATTTATAGGTATTTGAGATCATTTTTTTTTTCCGTGTCATCATATCCCAAAGTGTTCTACATGTATCTATATGTTGATCGGGGATGTCAGTATCCTTCCAAAATCTGTAACTTCTGGATTCATTTCAGTGTTTGACTTGTGTATGAACTTTCTACTAAGTTGAGTTTTGTCTCAGCCTATTGTCATTTATTGCAGCCTACTACAGCCTACTACAGTGAACTATGGACTCTCAAAATCGGTTAAAGTTTCTTTTTGATAAAGAAACTAATCCTCTTCTACAATTAACATCGAATAATATGACAACTACAAATATGGAATCTATTCCAACCATAGAAACAGTTGACTTCGAGCGTCAGATACAAATTCTGGAGAGAAAAATGGGAGCGTTTAAGCGTCTGCAATGGCAGCGCTTTAGTTTTGATGCCTATATAAAACAAGGCATAGCTCCGCGTGGCTTAAGAATCCAAAAGATGCCGTCATACGGCAATACGTATCCTGAGCTGCTTAAACAATGGCAGTGTTTAAATCTTCAGCTAAGTAAGGACTATATGTTACTAATGAATAGCTTTTTTAGTAAGATAGAAGAAGAACTGAAAGCGGAAATCATTATGAAAGAAGATGAAATACTATCTATGCCTGGTATCACCAATATGCAATTACTGTACGATTCCATGATGGATAGATTAAGGTCATTAGACGACCGGCTTGAGGTGGTGAAAAAAAGAAAATTATTGCGAGACATGGGCGATTATCAAGTAGGGAATATTTTCTCCTGGCCTAAAAGTGAAATGGCTTATAAGCCTTCAGATCGTAGAAGTACACCTATTAATGCAGCGAGAAAGCAAATAACACATGCAACAGAACAACAATCTGCTAAGATATCTTTAGATTCACTAGATGACTTTCCAACACTAGTGAATATCCCTTTAAATTTGCCGGCGAATGAAGAATATGATACTGCGCCTGGATTGGATGTTAATCGCTTACGTAAAACGCCAGATACGCAAGAAGGAATACAAGCCGTGGAACAGGCTACTATGGATAATCACGCTAAATCGGGTAAAGAAGGGAAGGCGAATTGTTCGCCACATGCCTCTCAAAAAACTATAGCGAACTTCTTTATAAAACCATTTCAGTTGCAACAAGCAGAACGCGTAAAAGACAAAGAAAAGAGGGATGTAACCAGGTCAGCATCGAGGGGAAGAACGAAGTTCAGAGATGTGAATACAACAGTGGAATCTAAACGTAAAAATGATAGTCCACCAAAACAGTCCAAGTTAGCCAGACGATGATGGCAGGTATAATTAACTTGTCAACTTTTTCTTTAACTACGGAACATTTCGCTATACTGGGGAAAGGAATGGGCTTTATACCTACCCACAAAGAAGATATGGTAAAAGTATTAACAGACTTGAAACTTTTCATTAGACTAATAGCACTAAAATTAATTTTTAAAAATGACAGCTATGATAATAATGTATGCAAAAGACGCAGTACGTTTATACCTTGTTATCCACCTGTTCTAATAGCATTTAACAATTTATGTGAGTCGGATATTCGAAAAATTTATGATTGTGAAAGAACTAGTATAACTTTCAATACTACACAATCGGAACTTAAGGCTATGAATGAGCTAAAGGATAATCCCAATATTATTATTAAGAAGGCAGATAAGGGAGGCTCTATAGTTATCATGGATAAATGTGTATATATACAATCAGTCATGTTACTACTTAGAGATGAAACAGCATTTAAGCAAGTATCTATACTAGAAGTTAGGAAATGCATTAGCTATGTAAATATGTGTATATATGATCTTCAGCTGTCAAATGATATTACACTAGACTTGTTTCACTTCTTCACTGTTCCATGCCCTATTGTACCACAACTGTATGGAGTTCCTAAAGTACATAAATCTAGGGATAATCCCCCAATGAGACCGATTGTGTCTGGAAAGGGCTGGATAACTGAACCAGTCTCTCTGTATGTACAAAAACAACTACAACCATTACTATCTAAATGTAAAACAGTGCTTAAAGATACGTCTGATTTTTTGATTAAGTTAAGACAATGTTATTTGAATTTAAAGGAGTTAAATATGAATATTAATAGTATATATATGGTCGTTATGGATATTAATTCATTATTTACGGTCATTCCTAATGACTATGGTATAGACTCAATAAGACGTTTCTTAGTACATTGTTCACATTTTACAGCTAGACATACTGAGAATATTTGTATGCTATTAGATTTAGTACTGAAGAATAATATTTTTCTTTTTGATAATAATTACTACCTACAGCAAACAGGGGTAGCAATGGGAACACCTGTGGCAAATACGTATGCCAACCTTGTGCTTTATCAATGGGAAAAGATTTATGTGAATGATGGTGAAAAATACCTAAATGATAACCTCATATTTTATCAGAGGTTTGTAGATGACTGTTTTTTCCTTTGGAAAGGATCTTTACCTGACCTTATGGAATATATATCATACCTAAATGGTACTACTAACTTTTTAAAGTTTAAGATAGAAGTTTCAAATGAATCTGTAAATTTTTTGGATATTACTGTTAAAAAATATAATAATGATATTGAAACTATGGTTTTTAAAAAAGAGGTAGCATCTGGTAGATATCTACATGGAACCAGTATGCATGCACCTCATGTGTTTAAAGGCATAGTTAAAGCCCAAATGGCTAGGATTAGTAGACTTAACACCACGAATGAAATATTTTTAAAACAGATTGATGAAGTCCATGAAGACTTTATAAAAAGTGGTTACTCTATGGACTTACTCTTGAACGTTAAACAACATGTTATATCATGTAGAGATACACTCTTTAAACCCACTTTCCTTATGACATCTAATGAGGGAGATATTTCTCGGACATGGTCAAATAATGACTCTGATTTAAGATTTACTATGTCATTTAACCCTATGACATATGCTATTAGAAATATAATAACTAAATATTGGAAGGTTCTATTAGCACAAGAAGAAATTAAATTGATAGTAGGAGATAGACCCCAGTTCAGTTATCGAAATATGAGAACATTAAAATATATACTGGGGTATAAGGACTTTAATAATGTAAGGGTTATAAAAAATGTGATGATGAGGCCTGGTACTTATGCTTGTCATAATTGCAGTTGTTGTGGAGATATATTTAAATGTATGAATGGTAAGTCATGTCATTCTGATACTGATATTTTTATACAACCTATATCGAAGAAAATATTTAAATTCTATGGCTATGGTACTTGTGCTACTAATAATGTAGTATATATAGCAACCTGTGAGATATGCCCAGCATTCTATGTGGGCAAAACTACGAGGAAACTCAAAGAGAGAATCATAGAACATAAGTCCAACATCAGACTATGTAATGAAAATAATGCTTTATATAAGCACATACAAGCTCTTGGAATTAATCATAATTTTAAATTTAGAATAATTGACCAGGTAACGGCAACAAATAGGGGAGGAGATTTGTCCAACCTCCTAGTCCTTAAAGAATATGAATGGATAGTGAGACTTGCGGCCGATATAGATCCAGGTCTAAATGCTAGTGTATCAATAAAACCTATTTTGACAAAGATACAACATACTAGATTAAAGTAATAATAATATATTTTTATATTTCATATATAATATAAAGTGTATTTTAATGTATATTTTAAAAAATTTATATGTTATTAAATATTTTGTATATGTTTACTGCATTTCACCTATCATGTGATTGTGGCTGTAGGTCATATGATAGTTACTATGTATAAATAGGCGTGTTCACTATACCTGATGTTATGCATTGAGAAAGGGTTGTTTAACCTGAAAGCTTTGTGGTGTCTACATAAAGGTTTTTACTCAACAGTCGTGGTTTTGGATTTATATCTGGATTCATTTCAGTGTTTGACTCGTGTCTGAATGTTTTTTCCTCATTTAAGTGAAGCATTATCTCCAAGTTTGATAAGATGTTAGATATTAGTAGTAATCAAGGAACTGGAAGAAACCTGTATTCCGAGTTTCTTTAATAAGCCTGTTCTGTATAGGAATCATTAGACTGTAGAAGTTAAAGTGTGTAGAGTTAGGTTCAGTACAGTTGTAAAAGGTGCTTCAGTTTATACTGCTAAATTCTACAAGCAGAGTGTTGCTGGAGTTGTCAGGTCTAGTTCTGGAAAACACAAGATGAAGTGGATTTGTGTGCACTTTAGTAACAAGAATACTCCTTTGTTATGCAATTAGTACATGTCTTCCTACCCAGGTTATGATTCTAGGTCACTTCTCACCATCTTATGAATGGCAGATCAGATTAAACTTCCCTTTTTGATAGAAAGGTGCTGTTTCATTGAATCAAAGTTTTTTTTTAATCTGGCAGAGATGGCAACTTTTAAAATATATAGGTAAAGATTATTAGGGACTGTTTATCAGGTGACTTTTTTTAATTGCTTTGTGTTGTTTCTCACCCTTTTCAATTGGTAAGGATCCACCAAAGTGATGCATGTAGAACAATAGAATGTGCTGCTCTTACTGGTTACCATAGAAATGCTTGACAGAGAAAGACTGTACATGTGCCCGCGCGCACGCGCGTGTGTGTGTGTGTGTGTGTGTGTGTGTGTGTGTGTGTGTGTGTGTGAGTGTTTATGTATGTGTCAACATCTCAGTGAACAACTGAAGTGTTCACTGCAAAACAAAATCATATCCAGTACTGAGTGATGTATTTACAGTGCTCATAAGTAAGGCAGCTTTAACAATCTGCTATACATTTATTTAAATCATATGCTTCCAGTTTACGCTTCCTCAGACTGAAAATATAAACTTTTATTCTACACTATAACTTTATACCAAAATGCAACCTACTAAAATGTTCTACTTTTAAAAAGCAGCCAGTGGACATCATAGTATACTTATTTTTCCCATTTTATATTTCTCATTAGCAGTGTAGAATCATTAAGGAAAAAAAGCTTTATCATCATTGAAACAAACATGGCTTACATGGTTTGTCAGGTTGTGAATATGTTTAATATATCTTTATTATTTAAGACTAAAGCACACCTAGCATCATGTTTGAAGTTAAACTTAGTTTCCAGCGCCAGTAGATTATTCTGACAATTACCTAATTTTTCATTATAACAGACGTATTTCAAAACCATAAATCTAAATCTGCAGGCTTATGCACTCTTATAAAATGCACTATATTTATTCTTCATTTATAGTATCTGATCCATCCATCCATCCATCCATCCATCCATCCATCCATACATCCATACATCCATCCATCTTCAACCCCTTTTCCCATTTTTGCACATGGAGTCAGGCTGTCACTTCAGCAGTGACAATCAGCCAATTTAGAGTGTCCAGTCCACTTACTGCATGTCTTTGGATGGTGGGAGGAAACCAGATCACCCTGAGGTAACCCAGATGACCGCAGGGAGTACATACAGACTCCATCCATCCCACACATTTCAAATGTTTGTTTTATCCTTTGTACTCTTGATCAAGTGTAAACTGGATGAGGTTTTAAATCATTGAGTGAATTTACCTGGTCTTCATCTGGTCAACTGCTTTTACTCATACAGAATCACCACTGTTAATATTTATGCACTGTCAATAATTCAGTAATTCTGAATGTTAGAGCTGTTCATTTTTCTCAGTGTCTGAAGGTAATATATATATGTATATATATATATATATATATATATAGAGAGAGAGAGAGAGAGAGAGAGAGAGAGATTTAACGTATGCATCTCCCTCTCTCTCAATATATAAATATATATAGAGAGAGGCAGATAGATGTAGACATATAGATAGATATATATATATATATATCTACCTATATCTATCTATATAAAACAGAGTGTCTGGGGATGAATTTTCTCACATCTGTTATGCAGGGTGGCCTGGTCCCTGCAAAAATCCCTTTTTTTGTTATGAAGTCCCTCATGTGTGTTATGTGGGGTGGCTTGACCTCTGCAAACAAAATAAATACTTTTTTGTGACAAATTGTGCACTCAAATAGTTTTAGTCATGTGCAGCTTCCACCCATTTCTCAGAAAAACAGACTTCATGGAATCATTTCTTTCCGTATAAGGATAAACATATATATTGATTAATCTGACAGTTCACAAAATCAATAACTGTTATTAAGATAGTTTAATCCTGTTTTAAGACATATAACCAGCTACTTATTTCTTGATCTTCATAACTAGTCCAGGTATAACACCTGAGCTGATTTGCTATGTTAAGTTGAGCTCTTCTTATTTTCACTGCATTTGCCATTAGCCTTTTGCTTAGAAACATTTTGGAGAACATTCTAATATTCTGTATTAAGGAAAATTAAATTAAAAAACTGAATATATATATATATATATATATATATATATATATATATATATATATATATATATATATATATATATATATATATATATATATATATATTTAATTTCCATCACCATGTCTTGATATTCTGTAATATATTTTAGTTGTTAATCTCTAAAATAACCATAATGGGGATGCCAACACTGACATGATTTTGTTTTTCAGTCTAGTTGTCTTCTTCTTCCAATGCAGTGTGAATGTGTATAATATAACACATTATTGAATAACAAGTAAGGTTTGTTTCTGTATTCAGTTCAAGTGACAATACTGTGAATCATTAGCTTCTTAGACTGCCTTAAGAAATAGTGTCAGTGTTTTCTTTGCATTGGTTTACTGTAATTAGTGCTACCATAAGCTTTTAAGAAGCAATGTTATTTATGTAATCATCTGTTTTTATTTATTTACTTAAATGTGTTAACCAAATAGGTGGGCTAACAGAGGGACTCTTTTCAGCCATGTCCCAGACACAAGGCAACAGATGTACACTGAATACAACAGCTGTGTACAATGCCATTCTTTACTTATGTGGTTGTATAAGTAGTAGCATACACATAAATACAAGTTTATAATCAGAATTAATTTCCTAAGAAGACTAAGTTTAAGACTCAAGACTGTAGTCTCTGGCCTCTGCCTTATCAAGGCTCATAATCCCCTTGGAGACCAAGTTTCTATTATAGAATCTCTTTTCTATATTCTTCACACTGCTGTCATCTTTCTCATTTCTTCTTTCATGCCCCTACTTTTCCCATTTGTAACCTTCCTCCCAATGTCCCACCATCCTAGCCCTCACTGTTCAAGCTAGCTGTGTCCCTCTACATGATACACCCAATACACTTTCCACACCTCCTGAACTCTCCACACTAGCTGTTTCCACTGTCCTGTCTTTTTCTCTCTCTCTCTCTGATACTCCTTTTTGGCTGAATGCTCCTGCCTGACACTTTTTTCAAGATCTCTATTTAGTATCCATGCCCACATGGACACCTGTGCCTCTGCCTTCACTTATTACCGCTGACTACACCTGCCCTTCATTCTAAGCATTCCTCTCATTGCTTCCTGTTTTGTGGGTGCACCCTTCACTGCCTTTTTTTACTCTACTGTATGCCGTCCTATTTGTCTGTTTTCTTCTGAAACCCTCTATGTTCACCAGCTCTCTGCTTTGCTTTCTCCTTAGCTTAACCCAGTTTCTCATCCTTACTAATCCCTAGTTGTTTCCTCAAATCCAGTACCTTTCTACCATCACTTTTTACCTTAGTCAGTCCCTACCATCTCTGACTTCCAGACATTGCCCTGTACCTTCCACATTCTTCTGCTGACTCCCTATCCTCAACCACACCAACACTATCTCAGCCAAACCACTGTCCAGCATCTGATTATCACACCTGTCCCTCTCATTCCCTTTTAATCCATCCCTTTTAATCCAGTTTTCTATCTCATTCCTGGATCACAACCTTTGCCTTTAAAAAGTTTTCAGTTCATTCATTCATTCATTCATTCATTCATTCATTCATTCATTCTATCTCTGATTATCTGGTTAATTGATTGCTGGGTCAGAAGAAGCAGAAGTTACACACAGTTTAGAGAATCAAAAAAAATCACCTACAGCATATTTTTGGATATGGGAAGAAACAAGAGTACCTGATGAAAACCGAAACAGACAGTTGAGAGGGTATATAGACTCCACCTCAGATGAAAAATGAGCTAGAAGACCAAGCACAGTGAGACAAACATGCTAACGGCTGTGCCATTGTTACTACCTAAGCAAGTATTTCTACCTTAGGTGTTATTCCTCATCTTTTCACCTGATTAGTAAAAGAGCAGTGAATGAATAGAATAATTAAGAGATGCAAGGTCATACTTATCACTTAATTTAGCTGACTTATATCTTACTAAGTTAAATAAAAAAATTATCTGCCAGTGTCTCTGTTCTAAATGAGGTGCCCAATATACACTGAAGAAGCAGACACACAATTCAAATCTAAATCTGTTCTAAACTCTGACACCATCACCATCTGCATGTGGAAAGCAGAAACATGGTACAATTAAACAGTGACAGTAACCCTGGGATTCAGAGAAAGAACTTAATGTCATGTAATTTGCCTAATGCAGGTAGATCAATTTAAACAATGAAAACTGTGATTCAGAGCCACCTTTTGTTGCAGTTAGGAAGACCTCATTACCCGCTCATTTGCATGTCTCTGAAATGCATTTTCCTATCTATCATGCTCACAGCCCTAGTGTATGCTGGTAGCCCATGTATCACATTGACACAGGCACTCACACACTTACACACACTTGCAGATGCACACAACTACCAATCATGCTCACGGCCCTTTGTGGCAGCATTGTATGGTGATAGCCCATGCACCACATTAACACAGTCACTCATACATTTAGACACACACACACACACACACACACACACACACACACACACACACACACACACACACACACACACACACACACACACACAGACACACACACACTCTCCCAGGCATCATCCCCACACAAACACAGACAACCACTCAATATCACACACAAATATTTGCACTTCATTGGACTCATGGTTATACCCACTCACCTACATGCACAATCTTTCACACATGCATCCACACTCTCAGTCCCTACCCCAAATCCCCTACTGCAACTACCCAGGCAGAAACATACTCACTCAAAAACACACATGCATGCACAAACACTCAATTACCCAACTCCATTTATAAGCCTAGAAAGACACACATATACTGCCCCACACACACACCCCTACCAATATGTCTCAACTGAATTTCACTGTACTTACCTGCATTGTGGCTTTTTCCATTGATGTCAAATAGTGACTGTCATTTTTTGATTGTTTTAAATTTTTCAACTGACTATGGTGATTTCAGTAGCTTCGGACATTTCTGGGTGAGAGCACACAGCTAATTAGAATTAGCTGCTCTCCAGGATTGCCTCATACTCATGTACCATATCTGGCTGGAGGGCCCTCTGGGCTGATGCTCTTGATCATGGAAAATCACTGTGGTAGGTTGGCCTCTGAATTGGAAAGGGTTACTGTGAGGGGGTAGCCATCTGTGATAAGACTTATTACTCATGGTAATGCTTTCTGAAATCCAGCTTGACTTGTAGTAAGCAGTTAGTAAATCACCCCTATATAAATAAAATTTGGGTTGCACAGCTAGGCTTATAAAGGCCTTATTGGTTTTTAGTCTAGTACACACACTTGTGTAGAGAGTCATTGTGAATGGAATCACTTACAACTGATAACCAGTGACCATGACACTCAAGAGAAACTGAAAGCTTTATTGGTAACATGCTCAGCAGTTAAGCGCTTTCATCACAAAGGACTTCCTCAGAACTGCTGTTGATAAAAAAAAATCACTTTAAATTTTTTCTAAAAATCATGTGATGCTATCACATGATGAACCATTCACATAAAATCACAATACCTATTAACACCCATTATTTTATATATATATATATATATATATATATATATATATATATATATATATATATATAATACTAATGCAAAATATGTTCAAAATAAAATCAATTGACATTAACAGTAGATGTTCTTCCACAATTCTACCCTGAAATTCTCTTTTCAGTTGCTCTATCACCATATATTTAAAAATGCGGTTGGGATTTTCTCTGATATGTCTATATAGGGCACAAGTATCTTTTTGCTTATTTATATCTCTTTCATGTTCATATATTCTTTCTTTACTTTTTCTTATAGTTTTACCTACATAGAATGCTGGGCAAAACTGACAACTAGCTACATATACTGCACAAGTGGAATCACAATTAAAGTGTCCATTAATTTTTTGATTTTTAAGGAAAAATTCATGCCCCACTAATATATGCTGGCACATCCTGCAACTATCACATTTAAACATACCTTTGTTTGGTTTGGAAGAAACACCACCTTTAGCTCTACTTTCCAATAAATCCTTAAGCGTTTATTGCTTCTATATACAACTTTGGGACAATCACCCAATATTTTAGATACCTTAGCATTAGTAGATATAATCACCCAATTATTTCTAATCACTCGAGCTATTTCAAATGCATCCACTTAAAATGTTACTACAAAGGGTTTAGAAAATCTGTTCCCATTCATCATCCCTTGTGGAGAAATAACATCTTCCTGTACACCCCCATTCTCATGGTTGTTTGTAATACTATTATTACTTAGAAGTAGAACATACACACCTCTTTTCCTTTTATTATAAACTTCATCTCTAATAGGGGATATAAAATCCATTGGATAACCCCTTTTAAGGAACATATCTATCAATTTTCCACTTTCCAAAAAGAAGGTATTTTCATCAGTAATCATGTTGGCCAACCTCACTAGTTGGCCTTTAACCACTGATTTTTTTCTGAAACAAAGGATGACAACTTTCAAAATGTAAATAACTGTTAGAGAAGTTTTTTGCATTAAATGTTTGCCACAAAACTCTGACTTTCATAATTTTTGGAAATTTCAACATCCAAAAAACACATACTATCTATATGAAAAGAATATATAAACTTCAAAAAGGACAATGACACATTAATATAATCCAAAAATTGCTCCACCTTATCAATACTTCCTTCCCATATAATAAATATGTCATCCAAAAATCATGAATAATGTGACCAACAATTATTAAATGCACCATTAGAAATAAAATGTTTCTCCCAAAAGGCCATTATAAGGTTGGCAAAACTGGGGGCACATGCTGCCCCCATGGCAACCTCACTGGCCTGTTTGAATATCTGTCCCTCAAAAATACAAAAATTATTTGAGAGAACTATTAACATTAGGCTGACAATCACATTAATATGGTCCTGTTCCAACAGTTGCATTTCAAAAAGCATGTCCTCAAACCATTTTAAACCCTCTCCATGGGAATGACTGAATATAGATTACATACATCCACAGTGACCAACACACTTGTTTTACTAAATTTAGCTTTTGAGATTTTGTTTAAAAAATCCCAAGAATCTTTACATATTTGGGGCAATGAATATACCAAAGACTTTAATTCATTGTCAATCAATTTTGCCATGTAATAAGTTTTGGATCTTTTACCATCAACAATTGGGCAGAGAGGGGATCCACTTCACTCTTGTGGATCTTAGGGATGCCGAATATCCCTGAATTAACAGGTTTATCATTGTATAGAAAATCATATTCATCCCTATTTAATTTGTCCATTCATTAACATATCATATAAATGTATATCTATTTTTGAATATGCTATATGAATCAAATTTCTTGAGATTTCCACATAGGTTTCAGATAACAATAAAGTATTAATTTTGTTTTTATAATCTTCAGCATCCATAATCTCCGCCCTCTTTATCGGGCTTCATAATCCTTACCCCTTTATCTTCAGCCAAGTCCATTAACCTGTTCCTTTCATCTTTACTTAGGTTAAAACTGTAACTCTTAACTGGTTCATTGATCAGTTTTCTTATGTTGAAATCACATATACGTTCATATATAGAAAGTGTAAGATTGGTCGATGGATTAAACGTACTCGGCTTTTTGTTGGCTTTAATATAACTGGATTCAGCTTGTTCAGCTGTTCGACCACCAAACAAAACAGATAGATTTAACTTCCTTATAAATAGTTTAAGATATTGGGTGATTGTCCCAAAGTTCTATTTAGAAAAAATAAATGTTTAAGGATTTATTGGAAAGTGGAGCTAAAGGTGGTGTTTCTAACAAACCGAACAAAGTAATGTTTAAATGTGGTAGTTGCAGGATGTGCCAGCATATATTAGTGGGGCATGAACTTTAATTGTGACTCTACTTGGGCAGTATATGTAGCTAGTTGTCAAGTGTGCCCAACATTCTATGTAGGTAATACTACAAGAAAAATTAAGGAAAGAATATACAAACATGAAAGAGATATAAAAAAGCAAAAAGATACTCGTGCCCTATATAGACATATTAGAGAAAATCTCAATCACATTTTTAAATATACGTTGATAGAGCAACTGAAAAGAGATTTTCAGGGTAGAATTGTGGAAGAACATCTACTGTTAAGGGAATTAATGGGGCAGTTGAATCTGGATGCATGTTGTCCTCCAGGTCTAAATAAAACATGTTCTATTTGTTCCTTTTTAAAGTTAAAAAGTTTGGAATGTTGATTTATTATGTCAACTGATTTTATTTTGAACATACATTGCATCATATATAATAATGGGTGTTACTAGGTATTGTGATTTTATGTGACTGGTTCATCATGTGATAGCATCACGTGATTTTTAGAATATATTTAAAGTGATGTTTTTTTATCAACAGCAGTTCGGAGGAAGTCCTTCAGGATGAAAGCGCTTAACTGCTGAGCTTGTTGCCAATAAGTCTCTGAGTTTCTCTTCAGTGTTGTGGTCACTGGTTATTAGTTTATTATGGTGACTGTTTTTTGGTGTTTTGGCTACCACTTACAACTGAGCCAGAAGATATAGCAAACCTACTGGCTGACAAATTCAGCTCCAACTTTACTCCTCTCTCCCCATTAACCTTACCTCAGGAAATACCATCAAATATAACTCCCCCTGCTATTACTAGAGAACAGGTCCTTAAGTCTCTTTCTAAGGCCAAGAACACTGCATCAGTGGGCTAGGACAATATCCCAGGATACCTTCTAAATATCATAAAGCATGACCTATCAGGCCCTCTGGAATGGCTATTTAACTGTAGCCTCCAAACAGGCTTCATGCCTCATGAATAGAGAACAGCAACAGTCATCCTTCTGCATAAAGGTAGGTCATCTACAGACCCTGGAAACTACAGAACCACAAGTCTCACTAGTCTTATATGCAAAACCATGGAAAGAGTTATCATGGAAATGATCAATAATGACAGTAACCTCCAGACACTGGACCCAATCCAGTTCTAGTTTGCTTTCATCAAGGGCGGGTCATGCTTACTGAACCTGATGAACTTCTTTGAGAAGGTCACCAAAGCAATAGATGAGGGCAACATGGTTCACACTACATACCTTCACCTGGCCAAGGCATTTGACACAATATCCAGTCAGGCTTTGTTGACAAACTTAAGAGGTTAGGTACAAACCATTATGTCATCCGGTGGCTAGCCAGCTGGTTCAAAGACAAGACCCAGGAAGTTAGAACTGGGGAATCCACCTCCACAAAGAGGCCAGTCACAAGCAGAGTCCCTTAGAGATTGGTCCTGGAGCCGCTCCTTTTTGGTATTTACTTCTCTGAAGTCAAGGCCAATGTCAGTGGCCTCTGGCTGTCTAAATTTGCAGATGATTGCAAATTAGGACATGGCATTGAATCACCCACTGACACAAATGTTTTCCAAGAAGGTCTGACATAGACAAACAACTGGCATCAGAGCCATGGATTAAAACTAAATGCCAAGAAATGCATAATAGTATCCTTCGGGAAGTCATCCACCCCTGGTAACTATCATATTGACAACATAACAATAAGAGTTGATCCAGTAGTCAGAGACTTGGGGACACACATAGACAGTAATTTAGCCTTTGACCATCAAGTGTCTTCAGTAATGAAGAAATCATTCCATGTTGTGCAACTTATAAACAAAGGAATGGCATCTAGGTCCAAGGAAGTCATTGTTTCACCATATTTGGCATTCATCAGACCTATCATTGAGTACAATGCCTCCTTTGGCATGTACCTATATATACCTAACTAGGTATATCCAACAACTGGAATGTCCAATAAGGTTCCTCTCTAAAAAAATACAGGCTGTAGGTAACATGTCCTGTGCAGACTGCCTCATGGCCCTGTCCCTGTATTCTGTCTCCTACAGGTTGTTGAGGGGAAATCTATGCTTGGCAAATGCATTGTCAGACCCCACTCTGATGGACCTCCTGCATATCTGCAAAACAAAAGCACCAGAATTACCTTGTTCTAAAGACTTAAACCTTGCCTGAGATATAAATAGGAACTGCTGGAGAGATGGATATGTATCCCAGAGACTACCCCTTCTCTGGAACAAGCTACCCATTCATGAGAACCAGAGTGCCTCCCTAACCCAATTCAAGTGTAGCTTGGACAATTGGATGGTGAACAGGAAATGAATCACTGGTTTGCACCTATGTTTCTGATGGATGCAGGTAGCCTGTAAATGGTTCATAGGTTCATAGGTTCATAGGTAGGTACTAGGCTATCGGCCCAAGGGCTGACGTAAGCCTAACCAGCAAGGTACCATAGCTTACGCCACCCAAAAAAGTTATTTTCCTGTGCCACTGTCCAGCAGATACACAGAAGTGATCCCCGGGGTGTATTTCCTTTTTCCCATCCACTTATCAAGATTTTTCTTGAAGAGTGCTAATGAAGAACTTTGCTTGACATAGATGGGTAGCGTGTTCCAGAGTATAGGAAGTCTCTGGGACAGGAATCTATCCCTCCAGTGTGTCTTGTTTATTGTGGTGACAAGGTTTAGGTCCCTAGAGCGTGTAGCTCGGAGGGATTGGGATTTCTTTAGGTGTAACATGTCCAACAACTCTGGGTTTGACATAGCTTTATATGTTAGGCAGAAATCACCTCGGTGTAGGCGATATGCTACGGAGTAAAGCTGGAGTTTTTTGAGGCGGTTAGTGTAGGGCATTTGTTTGAGGCCAGTAATCCTCTTTGTGAGGTACTTCTGTGGCCTTTCCAGCTGCTGCAGATGTCTTGTGAGGTACATTCCAAAAGGGGTGTTGTACTCTATAATGGGTCTAATAAGTGACGAGTAGAGGGGAACAATGACCTCTTTGTTCCTGGATGAGAACCCTTTTATGATGAGGTGTGCCACGTAGAAGGACTTTGTGACTACTGTGGCAATGTGACTATCAAAGGAGAGACTACTGTCCACCTGGGTCCCAAGGTCTCTTATCACGCATTTGGTGTTAAGTAGATTGCTGCCTATGTGGTAGTTCATGGGTACAGAGTTTTTACCAAAGGGGATGACACTGCACTTTTTGGCATTGATCACTTTTCATCTCTCTGCTTGTAAATGTTTCATCTCCCAAGCCCCTGCTTACAGTTATCAAGGGTAACACAACTTGTTAGAGATTTGGGAATCATGGCTAGGCTTAATAAGGTCCTTCTGGTCATTAGCCTAGTAGACACCTATGAACCTAAGACAATAACCATCCATATTTACTTTTTTTTCCCCTAAAAGCAAGTAGTCAAAACTGACATTATTATTTTCTGTTTAACTATGTATTCCACCCATAAAATACTACAGTTAAAACAAAGCAACCTTACTTTAAGAGACTGACTAATGTCAAGCATGGTACTTTGTTAGTTAGGAAAGAATAAGAACAAACTTTTGTGGGAAATGAACCAATGTGAGAGAGAAGACAGCCTCTGCCTGGAGTGCAGAACAACAGAATATTGCCCAGAGGACAAATGCCGCAAGGACTAGACTGGAGATGAAACATCAGTGTCATGAAATGGCAAGTGGACTCATTAAGGAAACAGATGAGCAGGGCAAGGCAATGCTTCAGTAATAATAGCAATAATAATAATGCTAATCATGCCGATCTGTTAACCAGGCAGACCACCTGGACATGCAGTCCATTTTCAGGGGTGACCTAGGAGCAATGTCTGGTAAGTGACTTTCTCAAGGTCATGCAGTAGGCAAATGAAGGCTGAAGGGCATCAAACCCTGTACCACAGGAACTAGAGCTTACAGCCTTAACCATCTGCTCCATCTAAAAGCCCAACAGCTCTGGCCAAGGTGATGTGTCTATACATATTTATGCTTTAAACTGTATGACAGCTATTCTGTGCATGTCATAGTCCTACCACCCTTACAGTATTAATGTACAGCATAGGCCTGAGAAGGAAATTAGCAGTGCTGACTTATTACTAGGCAGTGTTAAGCTGAAGAATGACTAAATGTGCTATATAAATATGTAATGAAAATCTGATAGCAAAGGTAGAAAAGTGACACATTCAACATAAAGCATGGTTGGGGTGCGTGGTTTTAACTCAGGCCTTCCACTTTGTTTGCCAAGTAATAATCTGGACCTTTGCCTTTCCTTATGAAGAACTGAAGGCACTCTGCCCAATATTTATAGTGTGACTCATGACCACACCCTTGGATATAAACCTAATTTCAGGACTTCTGGCTGTGTTTTGAATCATCATACTGAAAGAATTCATGCTCGCCAGAATAGAAAAATCAAATAAAAAGCTTAATTTTCATAACAGAAATGTTTTAAATTTAGTTCATATTCAGTTACTTTGTTATTAGCAAGTATAAAGAAAAATAAAATTTAGCTGTGAGCAAAAGTTCAGATCCTATTTATCACGAGTCATAAGAGATATAATCTGTTAACTTTTTCTTATTTATTTGGTAAGAATGGACAGTTTATATTCATAAAGCAGTCCTTATCTGCTATTATGTTCTTTGTTTTTGTGTTTGTCTGAATTATTTAAGTGCAGCTTAATAGATTAATTTGTTTCCATACACTGGTATCCCTCAAAGGATCATGTACCTGTGTCCAAAGACAGTGACAAAGATTAGCAGAATATTAAGGGGCATGGTGGGCTCTTCAGAGGTATATGTTACAATGGTAAGGTCCAACCAGGAGTACTCTGTGCAGTTCCATAGACTGTTCATTAATCTGGTGGAAAGAGTTCCCCAAGAAAAGCCATGCAAACACAAGAGGGCATGCAGACTCTACACAGAAGGTAGTTCAAAAATAGTGAATCAACAAACTTGTAAGAAAAAGCAGATCCACTGCAGAGGATTTGGGATGGGTGAAAGCTCTTAGTCAGTGTGTATTTTATAATAAAGCTGATGGTTCATCTGCAGTGGATCTGCTTTTTTCTGCACAGAAGGTACTCCAGCTGAGAACCGAACCACAGAACGTCTTGTTATGATGTAACAATGTTAATGACCACACCACTGTGTTGTCCCAAAGGTACAATCACAGATTTCCAAACAAAATATGCTGATGCTGACTTTTTCTAAACAAAAGAATGCTTAAAACCTTATGACAAACTGGCACAGTAAGACTCACTGAACAATTATGTATCTGCTTTACATTAATTATCAAAATGACAGAAATATACAGATGTGTTTCTATAAGTGGCAAGCCCCCAATACACTCTGCCACACGTCCAAAAACTTTATTCTCAGTATGAGTTTGTTGCAATTTATAAAAAGAGTAAAACACAAAAAATATGATAAAAACTACATTTTCCTTTTCCCTTTTTCTGATACAGTGTGATCTCAAAGCAAGATTAATAAAGTCCACTGTTTGGGGGCCATTACTGGGGAACAAGAGGGGAAAATATTTCCCTGTGAAAAAACATGGCTATTATGGAACAGTTTCTACTGTACCATTTCAACAGTTTAAAAAAATGCTTGCATTAAGTTGTTTATTTTATTTTTTAAGAAAAAAAATAAGTTGTGTATATATCTGTACTCAGTGCTTACAGTTTCCTAAATGTTTTATAAACCCCATAATTCTAATATTTAAATTATGAAATGTTGTTTTAATAAATTAAACAGTTGTAATTTTTTTCTCCTGGTCTACAACAAATGCTGACAGGCTAGTAGCCCACAACACACTTGTTTGCTATCCTTTGCTTAATTGGCAAGTGCCCTAACTCCCGATAGCCCAATCATAGCTAACTACCTAGCCCTCCCATCACCCAACCATACTACAATGCATAGCCTTATCAGAACCCTAACTCTAACCCTAAAATTCCCACTCACTCCCTAACTCTAACCATCGCACTCCCCTTCCTAACCCTAAAGTCTCTAATCGCTCACTAAACCTAAAACTCCAATCTCTTCAACCTAAACCTAAAGTCCATTTTTGCTTCTTAAGCCTAAAGCTCCCCTTACAGTCATTAACGCTAAACTCCCCACCTGCTTCTTAAATGGAAACTCCCTTCTCACACCTTAAACCTAAACTCTTGATTGCTTCCGAACCCTAAAGCTTCCCTCCTGCTCCCTAAACCTCAAACTCTTTTCACACTCCCTAGACCTAAAGTCTACAATCACTCCCTAACCCTAAACTGCTCTTTTGCTCTCTAAATCTAAAGCTTTCACTTCCCTACACCTAAATCCCACTCCCGATTGCTGCCTGAAACCTGAACCTGCACTCTCACCCTCCACCCACTTCTTTGCCATAGCTGCCAGACTTACCTTGGTCAAACTTGACTACTGTGTCCGTAGGATTTGGCAACTCCACTATCTCTCTCTCTCTCAACTGTTGCCTCACCTCACCCAAGCACATACGCGGGTTTGAGCACATGCAGCTGGCTGTCTAAACTCCAAGACACCCGAATCCTTGGCTGCAAGCTAGTGATCCTCGAGCACCTGCGACTTGGGCACTTGTAGTAGATGTTTGTTTGGTTCTCTAGCAGTGTCCTAAAGAACTGTCAGTTTCCTCAAAGTCTATGATGGATAACTCTAATTTGAACTTAAATGTTTTGCTGGAAGGATATATTTTTTAATATAAAGCCAGTCACTGAAAGAAGTGGTCTACTAGCTGTTGTACTACACAAAATTAAAAAAAATATATAGTATTTTATACTTCCACAGCTGTATTTCTCTGGGTAACACATTTCAATGCAAAAAGGAATAAACTGTGACTGAACATTACATAAAACATTAACTCAAGCAATATTTAAAAACTTTTTCTACAATTTTCCATAAGTAAACTGGCTTCCTTTTTTATGAGTACATGCATGCACCTCATGAATGCTAAATCAAACTGTGATTATAGTAAGACTCCAAGCAATGATTTTTCATTTTTTCAGTGACCTAGTTAACAATATATAGAGGAAATCTATCAAGTTGTTTAGTTTCAGCCTCTTGAGATTCCTGCAAGTACAGTAGAACCCTTTAGAACAGATACATTGCAGCCCATCTCCTGTTTATTCCTTCAGATAAGTCTGAGTTGACATTACGTCTAGGACCAACTCCTCTAACATTGCATACGTCACCTCTAACATTGCATACGTCACTTCTCTTATTTCTGACAATGTCCTTCTCCCCCAACATTGTATTCCATGCTGCAATCCACATCTTGGTCCTGACGCCAGTCCCTGGATATTTTCTACCAGATGCTCTTGAAACAAAACAAGATAATTCTGGCAGACCTATATCTACAAGTATTCCCTTGTCAAATGAGCTTCATCCTACAGTCCACGGTTTGATTCACTCAGCCTTCATTTGCCTGTAGTAGGACTGTTAGCAAGCCCCTTAACCAGGCAAGGCTCCTTAGTTGAGATTGTATTAGACACTTGTTCTCTGTGGATTACTTTAATGCTGGGTGGAGATCACCATCCTCTCGTTTTTGGCTGCATTCTACAGCCGAACTGGGTTTGTTACAAGTAGATTACTTTAATGCCCTAGTAAATAAACAAAAATAAAATAAAATTTCTCCTGTAACCCGTCACAGAAATGGATCAAATCTAATTACACCAACTTCTGGTGATAAAACTATATTGGACATGCAGCATGTCAAGATTCTCTTCAAGACTTTCCCTGCTACTGTTGTTAGGCTAACAGGCTTTAGTGTCTGAGCTGTCTCTTGGCCATCCCATCCATGATAAGTATGCCAGGGAGCCAGCCTGTCTGCTCCTTATGTTTATCTTCCTTCAGAGCAGTCAGTTTCATCTTAAACGCCTCCTTCTGTACCCTAGTATGTAACCACTATCCTACACACTATGCTCTGACCTTCTCTATTCTAGTATGGAACCACTATCCCCCACACTAAGCTCTGACCTTCTCCATCCTAGTTTGTAATCACTATCCTCCACACTATGCTCTGACTCTAACTGGCACAATTCCCTCTGTTTCCTTTGTGAAGACCGAGAAAAATTATTAATTTAATACTTTTGCTTTCTTCCTATCTTCTTTGATTCCCCCTCCCAGTCTTACTTATGCTAGACTAGTTTGTTGCTATCTTAATCATCTGCTGTATAAAAAGCATCTTCTTCCCTTTTTGACCCCATTTCTAAGCCCACTATAATTGTGCTTTTCCTACCCTCACTTCCTTGCACATCTGTCTGCCTGCCCCTTTATGATGAGCCTCCTTTACCTCCACAATCCAGTCCTTCTTGCTGTCACACACTTCACTTTTGTTAGCACTAGCCTCACATCCTCACAAAGATGCCGTGGCCTTCATTTATTTTATTTTTTAAGCTCTTTTTCAGACCCTTGTCCATAGTCCTAACTATTTCATCCATGACCAATCCTCTTAGTTTGGCCATCCTATTAATTTGCTTCCAGTCCTATCAATCATTTTTGGTCCTCTCCCCAGTTCAGTAAAACCTACCCCCACAAATCGCAGTCCATCACCTTTTTCTCTGTTTTTTTACCCTTTCTTATCTCTTGAGCAGACATTGACATGATCAGGGCTGAGTAGTAATGCCTTCAAATGGACATCCCTAACCACTGCTTCTTGGTTAGAATCATATCCATAATTCTGTCTTTTCTGGTACTGCTCAGAAATAGCTGGATAAGCCAGAGTCCAACATCTCAGTCACCTCCCATTTCTTCTGTGGCCTGGAGCTTGGGCTCTCACAGTCTGCAACTAGAGATTCAGATCATTAGTGATTATAAGCCATCCCCTTCCTCCTCCACTCCTTTCTTACCTCCTCAGTCTTTCATCCTCTCCTCCTGATATAGCTCAGGACAAATATGCTGTACTGATATACTAACACTCCCCCTTCTTTCTTTAATGTAACTACCAGGGTGCTTATCCTGAGATTTGAACATTACCACTTCATTTCAACTTTCACAGAGAGTCTCTTCTCTTCTCTTCTCTGCTTATCTCATATGTGATGTCATTTCTTATGTTATTTGCCAGTTCCAAATCATTCTTCCCCTCTGTGCCATTCATAAATGCTCTATACTTTAGTACCTTCCCCTCTGTGCCATTCATAAACACTCTGTACTTTAGTACCTTCCCCTCTGTGCCATTCATAAACACTCTGTACTTTAGTACCTTCCCCTCTGTGCCATTCATAAACACTCTATACATTAGTACCTTCTCCTCTGTGCCATTCATAAACACTTTATACTTTAATACCTTAGTACCTCTATGTCTCACAATTTTCCATCACTTGTCCATATTTCTTTGATATCAGCAATGTCCACCTTCTTCCCAACTTTTCTGTTTTTAATTTTCATATTTCCCTTTCCATTACAAACCAAGTCCATACACACTTGTAACAATTTTAAACTTTAATTATAAAGTTGTTATGTCAGTCATCTAAAAAGTTTAATTCCTACACAAAGATCAATGTGGGTTTATACAGGGGAGATAAAAAACAGAGAAGCTAATGATCTTAAAGCCTTCATCAGGTCTGTGATAAGAAATACAATTAAGAAAAACACATAGCTATCTAACCATAAACATAATCTAACTAGAACACTATAAATATAAAAATACATCTGTCTAACAATGTCTGGTAAATATCCATCCATGTGTATTACTGTGCATAAAAAACTGTTATTAACAGCTGAGAAACATGTCATTGCTTTCCAAAAAAAAAAAAAAAAGCTGTCATGACAGTTTTCATGTTTACAGCCCCAAAAATATTTATACAATGAAAACTAGTAGGAAAAAAAAACACACAAAAATACAAAAAAACAGTGGATGAAGTAAACTAGTAATGTATAAAACTGGGCAGGCATATACATGAGTGTGCATGAGTGTCCACCAGCATGGTATTGTTTTAGTTTACCAGTATGGTAAATGGGATAATTATACCAATACTACATGGTAAGAATGGCAAGAAAAAAATGTGTGTTTTGAATTTACCATTTAAATCTTTGGTGTGATGCAATAAATATAATCAAAGCAGAATTGAGATTAAAGTAACTAAACATACATATATCTTTATACACATTCTACACATAATTTTTATTATTATTTAGTATATTTATAGTACATAAAAATATTCCTCAAAAAAATTCCCTAAAAAACCTTTACAGATTGTGTGGCAACGTACGTAAATTCAACACACTCCTAATAGACCAATAGTAGTTAAGTCTTTGTTTTCTGAATGCATTTAATTTTGACTGCCAACATAATTCTTTTTTTCTCCAGCACACCACTGATGTCCTCTTCAAGCTAATCCATCTCCACAGAGTCCAGAATGATAAATTTAAATTCAGAATGTCTGGGGTGTTCTAATAAGTGATTGAGTAAGGTGTTCCTCTGGCATTTACATCTGATGTCAGAAAGATGACCTGAAATCCTCTTTTTCAATTTATTCATAGTCTTACCCACATACAATGCAGGGCAGTCATTACACATGGCCCTATACACAACTTTTTTGAGTATTACAGTTACCACCTGTTGAAGATTTCACCATCTTTTTAAGATAGGGGCACTCAAATAAGTCACACTCCATCAAGTATTCAGAGAAAGTCCATTTAGGTGGCCCACAGATTTTAGTGCTCATGTCATCCTGGTGTTCCTTATTTTCTTTTCCACATAAATACATATGCTTCTGCTCTTTGTATATACAAAAGTAGGGTGATCTCTTAAAACCCTTACAAGCTGCTGATTGTCCATGAGGATGGCTCAGTTCTCCTTAATAATGTTGTTAATCGTATTAAAATTTCAGGGTTAAGTTAGAATGCAACTGTCCTTACTTTTCTCTTTTTTTGGGGTTAGGGTGTCCTTGTTGAATAATTCTACCAACAGGCCTATTCGGCATAGGGTCATTGTTGGTTTTAGAATCTCTAATGGGATCCAGGATCATATGTAACATGTTTGATTCATATCCTCTGGTTAAGAAATCATTTTCAAGGTCATTCATATTTTTGAGAAAAGTGTCCAAATCTGTGGTAATGTGTGCTGATCTGTAACCTTATGACTTTATTACATTGTGCTTAGTATTTACTGAATGCACACTATCTCTGTGAAGTAAGTAGCTCACACTTGTTGGTTTTCTGTATCAGTTATTAATTGATTTCCCTCTGTCTTTATCAATACTGACAGCCATATCAAGGAATTGTACTGACTTGGAAGTAGCTCACACTTCTTGGTTTCCTGTATAAGTTACTAATTAATTTTCCACTGTCTTTATCAATACTGACAGCCATATAAAGGAACTGCACTGACTCTGAGCATTGGGAGGTGGTTAATTTTAGGAAGGAGGTGGAGTTATTGATGTAATGGATAAACTCAGCGAGTTTAGATTTCTCACCTTTCCAGACTATGAATACATCATCTACAAAGTGAAGGTAGTTCATCATAGAACTCCAGTAATAACTTTGCAGTACAAATTCCTCATCCCACTGGCTTAAGACTACATTGGTCAGGCTTGGAGCCATAGCCACACCCATGGCTATATCCCTCATCTGTTTGTAAGCCTGGCCATTGAAACTGGAAAAATTGTTTCACAACACCAAGTTTATTAACTATTCATCTTCAGTTTTCCCACTGCCGTAAATGGAAAGCAATTTCTTTTTTCAAAATTATGGTTCCTCTCTGTCTGGTGCCATTGAAACTGCAATGCATTAATATTTCAACACCCCTACTAGCCATCTTTTTATGTTCTTTTGAAAATAAATGGGTTTCCTTTAAGGCTAATATATCGGCCTCTTCTTTCTTCGTTGTATGGAAGATCTTACTCTTTTTTATAAGACTTTTCAGCTACTTTATATTCCAATGCAATAGTATGAATCTGCTTATCATTTGTGTTATTATCACATTTTCTCCTTCTCTCTTTCATCTTCCCATCTGCCTCTTCTCTGGAGTTTGACTCTTAATTTTATGTGTAAAATCCACTTATGTCTTCTCTGGTTTTATATATATGTGTACATCCTACCAAGTTCACTTTCTGGACACCTATTCATTTTTTGTTTATAATATTGGGCAAACAGGTTTATTTTTTTGATACTGAAGACTGCAAATTTGAACCCACAAACCATTTTGTAACCAAACAATTACTACTGCACAGCCGCATTGAAATTATCTTTTTTTTGTGAGTAATTAACAAGTGTTAGTTTTGCTCCCAAGGCAGGAGCTAAGCTTCTTCCCTGAAATATCTTCAGTGTCTTATGTACACTTCAGAGGTGCTCAAAATTTCATTACCTTAAGACATGGAACAATTAGCTCTGCCAGTCCTTCTTGTTAATATTCTCATTAGTGACTTCATCTCACAATACTTATCTATTTTCTCCTGTTAAAACATCCTTTACCATTACCTAACATTTTCATATAAACATTTTAACCCCCTCCATTGCTACTCATTGTTTCTTTCATTCTGTAATACCTCTGGCTTGTCCCTTTATATTTACAGGTTATCCAATCTCCCACAGTAGCACTATACAGCCAAACAAAAAAAATATTATCCATTCAACTTACAGTATGATGTTGAAGAGTTTTATGAAAAAAAAAAATCCTGGTGTTTTCCAGTATTTTACTCATATCCCTAGGTCACACATACTTCAAAATATCACATTCTTCCCTTAATTTCTTGAGGCAACTGTTAATTCCCTATTAAGTATATGACCCCCCATGAATAAGCTGTACCAAGTGGCATGTGTCTAGTTGTTTCAAATGCAAGTGTCATTTTCCATAATTGTACTTCAGATATAATACTCCATCTGGGGTATCCAGACACTCTGTACCAAAGAACTATTTAGCTCAGTAACACATCACACAATAAGACTCAGCGGGTATCAAATTAATGTTTGCAAAACACAATAAGTCGCTTTCTTGTTATAACAGTCCACGTTCATGTAGGATACTCAGGACCCATTTTCTTTCATCTTACCTGAGTAATACTAAACCACTATCTTGACATGGAACTCCCCATGCCTTTATTTCTCCATGCTTATAACAGACCTGCCCTGGTTTGCAGTAATGAGTATTTTATGAAGAAGGGGAACATGTCTCTGTGAGCTCCATTCCATGATGTAGACTTTTGACTTACATCTGGCTCCTGTCATCCCAGAGGTGCATGTACATCTTAATAATTTTAAGCCCTTACACTAGATTTACTGCAAGCTCATCTCTACTGCTTCCTGTATAACATGTAATCCCTTTGCTGACTCAAAAGTTATCTTCTCTGCCCCCACTATGTGTCTCATGTACTCATTCCCTTTCTACTACATTTCACTTCCCCTTCTATCTGCAAACTTTCCCCTCCAAATGTACCCTTCCCCTCCTTTCCTCCATGTCAATTACCTTCCTCCTTGTGCTACACCTAATGCCTTCCCTATCTCTTCTCCACACACATGCGCACATGCGCACACACACACACACACACACACACACACACACACACACACACACACACACACACACACACACACACACACACACACACCACTGCTCATGTCTAGCTCTATCTTCTCTTTCTCCCATCAGTCCTTCATTCTTCCCTTTACCATCTCTTCTCTTCTTTGTCTTGACTTATAATGTTTGATCCCACCTCACTTTGTAACCATTAATGAGCACTTTCTTGTTTGTGTCTCCCACAGGCAGTAAATCTTTTTACACCTTCTATCACACTGATAGCCAGAGTAATTGAATCCTGCCACCAGCAATCTTGATTGTCCTTCTACTGTATATGTACCCAATGCTTCCTGTGCAGTGTCTACCTGCTATCTGACTCTTACTACCACTAATCCCCGTCTATTTTATCTGATGCTTCATACTTCCTTCCATCCTTCCCTATGGTTGAGCAGCACTTCCTTCCCCTTCCTAATCATGCTCTCCCTGTCTACTTATGTCTTTTGAATACCCATATTTTAATTATACTCTCTCTCTTTTATCTGTCATTGGTATTTGCCCGTCTCTTGACCATTGCTTTATTCTCCTTGTCATTTATCTGTCTATCTATCTATCTAGCTGTCTATATATGTTGCTCATATGTCTTTTGTATATGCATATATTTTTATGACTTTTTTTAGCAACTGTGTTTATTGGATCACTGATAAGTGAGAAATGTTTTCTGATAGTTGTATCAAGAACATGTAACTAGAAGAGTTTATTATCTAAACGACAAAGTGGTTGAACTGCTTATAAGCCTGCTGAAGTCCAATGTGATGTTGTGTAGATGAAAGTGTTCACTGCTAACAACGTCACCTTTTGAGAAGTACTGGCTGATTGAGGATTGCTTTGTCCTTTTATATATGTGCATGTGTGTGTGTGTCTGTGTGTGTGGTGTGTGTGTGTGTGTGTGTGTGTGTGTGTGTGTGTGTGTGTGTGTGTGTGTGTGTGTGTGCATGCGTGCGCATGTGTTTGGATGTAGTATGGTGTGTAAGACGCTCTCACCCCTACATGGTGGAGAAACAACTGTATCCTTATCTCCTAACCCCCAATTGTCTTCTATCTCTTCAAAAACACTATTTTTTTATCATTTTTTAGTTAAGTCTCTACTGTTAGTGCTTTGATTTGTGGGGATATTTCAGTAAACGTGACTTGATTAATCATTAGTGAATTCTCAATGAGCTTTGTCATAAAAACTAAAAAACATAAATTTGTAAAATATCAGGACTTGCAAGCAGAACTAGAGCAATGTGGAATGAAGATACCCAGATAGCTCCAGTTGTAGTAGGAGCAGCTAGGCTAATAAAAAAAGTATGTTTAAACAGGTCTACTACATATGACCTAAATTTCATTGGTGAAATTCATTTCAAGACCATAATACCGAAGTTTCAAAATACTGAAAACTCACTTGACTGAAACTCATAAGACTGAAACCTTACAATGCTAAATTTCAACACATTAAATTGTAAACTATAGACATGCACACTTACAACACCAATGACTAACTCTTTGCAGAACTTAAAAACTACTTACGTACCCTCTTAACAGAAACTGTACGATATAAAACCAAACTAGGTGGGGGGCTACACCCCCCACATCCCCCATTGTGGGGGGCTGTGCACCCCCCCCAACTATATATACTAATTCCAGAATCACACTACAGTGGGGAAAAGGGCATATACCTTTTACTTACCTTACAGTAATCTACATGCTGCCACCACTATTTTGAAATTTATCATTGTAAGGTATTGGTGTTATGAGTTCAAGTCAAGTGAGTTTTCAGTATTTTGAAATTTCAGTATTATAGTATCGATCAAATGAATTTCAGTCAAATAAAATTTAGGTCATATGAAGTAGACCTGTTTAAATATATCTAAATATGTTACCAATAAAAGTAACCCCTTATGAACTGCAAAAAAGAGGCAGTTTTGAGTACATTGTGAGTGCTGAGAAGTGTACTCATCAAATGGCAAGAACTTAAGCAAAACTAATTTCATGAACTTTAATTATGCCCTGATTTAGGAATGGGATCCTTTCCCATCGAGATTTATAAAAAACCTAACCATTTGGAGAAATTAAACCAAAGCAGAAGCTACAATGATGTGACCCAAATCTGTTTTCACTGTTCTTACATAGACAACACTCTACAAATTACCATTTACTTAAGCAGAAATTAAACAATAAACTCCAAAACTATTCTAACAATATCTAACCAAAAATAATAAGAGTTAGCACTGGGAGTTCCATATTCTAAACATGGTGTTAAAGATACATTTTCTCCAAATAAAAACTGCCTTATGTACTAGTGAAGCAGTTAACACTTACATCTCCCTTTATCAGCTACAGAGGTTTATACATGAAACTAAAAAAAAAAAGATTTAAATACACATACACACTTAGCTAGATAGATAGATAGATAGACATAGATAGAGAGATAGATAGATATATAGATAGATAGATAGATAGATAGATAGACATAGATATATGACTGTACTTACCTAAAGAGGCTCATGGAGCAAACACCAAATGGAAACAACGCACCTAAATCAGTTTTCCGCATGGTCTCCTTTTTATCAAGCAATTCAAGTTTAAGCTACAAAGATGCAATCCTCTTTACCCTGTCTATCCCTTTAAATACAAAATTAATGACTTCATGTATCAACTTGTGCTTATATAAAGCACTTCTATCCATCTTATACCTTATATCATTAAGGTGTGCCACGATCCACTTTTTCCAGGGGGAAGTGGTGTAACCAAAATACAAAGTCTCACATATACAGACTACAAGATATAACATGGCAGCAATTAATGGGATATCTAATATCATAAGATTGGCAGAATTTGCTGAAGTAAAGTGATCTGTTTTAGTCACATATTGGCAATAAGTGCATTTCTGACCAGGCTCATGACCCCTCTTGGCCAAAGTTACAGCCTCATTCACCAAGGGCTATTTAAAATGAGTAAAACACTGCCCCAGACTTTTTCCTTTCTTATAACTCTCCAAACATCTTTCAAGCACTACATTCTGAAAGAATCTGTCCTCCAATAAAATGTGGCAATGATTCTGGGGAGCATTCCTAAGTACTTAACTACTGGAACCACAAGTGGCAAAAATCTTAAGAGCTGTATAATCAATTCATTAGTTTTATATTTCAAAGAAGAAGCTCTATCGATGTTTGTATTTCTTCAATAGGATTTTCAAAAGTGGTAATTGAGTAACCATGTTCTCTCATTCTTAGATGGAACCTCTGCATTTCCTGATCAGACTCATTATCATCACAACAAATTCTTCTTTTTCTTAAAACCTGGGACTTAGGGATATTTTTAAAAAGATTTCTGGGATAAAAACTATTGGCGATAAGAATCAAGTTCTTATGAAAACCTTTACTATATAATGCAGTATATAACAAACCATCTACCTCCTTATAAACCAGAAATAATCCTACATTCTACATTAATGAAAATTTGAAATTTGACTGCCACATCCAATATATAGTTAAAAAATACACACAAACCTTACCGTACAGACAATGCCAGAAAATATATTGCCTCTTCCATCCTCCAGTCCATACTCTTCTACTCAAGATCCATTTTTACCAACACTCAAAAACCTCATATAAATAAGCTAGAGCAATGCTGTAACAAAATAGCTAAATTTGCTGCCAGTCTCTCAAATGGAACCCTTCACTGTCTGGCCCTAAAAGAGCTATACTGGCTAGAACTTCCACATTATCTAACATACTCACAACTTCTCATCAAAGAGAACCTCATATATAAACCAAATAACTGCCCATCTCTTATCTGCCTCACCCATCCCCATACTTGATCTAAACCATTATGCTCAGCTGTCAAACTCTTACTAGTGGTATCAAAATATAAGTTCTGCTGGTGACTCACTTTAATCTAGCTGCATATCCAAGTTATAGAATGATATTCCACTCTCCTAAAGACAAGGCAACTGCTCAATAATCTTCAAAATTCATCTAAATTTTCACATAACAAATTATTGACTCTGCTGCTCTCCAGAATAGTCAACATTGGACAAGGCAGTAACCACACTCACCTATCCAATATCAACTGATACCACTGCAATTAACTCTGACTTTTCTACTCTCTGCACCTATTTCTTCTTTCCTCGATACCTTTCTTCTTTCACTTACACAAATAACTATGACTTTTCTTCTTTCTATACCATCCATCTGCTTTCTATTTTTTCTTCCCAACCTCTACTTCTCTGACATTGTATCATTTAAACTCTTTATAGCCTTTTCCTTCTTATCTCCCCTCTTGTTCCTGCTTACTCTATCACTGATGCTTTCCTCCCAAAGCAAAATTACACTTTTTTACCTTGACTCAGTGTGGCTTCACTACTCTCTTCTTCCTCTTTGATACTTATTTCCTCCTGATATGGAAGCTGCGGTGGCGCAGCGGTAGCATTGTTGCCTCACAGCAAGAGGCTCTCCCATTCGATTCTCGGCTGGAGCACCTTCTGTGTGGAATGTGCATGTCCTCCCCGTGGTCGAGTGGCATTCAAAATACATGCGTGAATGGGAGTGCCTTCATTGAAGGTTGGGCATCCGGCTGGCACCTCGGCACTATAAAAATTAACTGCCAATCATTAGCAGACCGGAGTTCCTCTGTGGTGAACCCTAACTGGGAAAAGCTGAAAGGAAAACAACAAAAACATGTGTTACTGAAATTGTATTATTCCAAAATTATTTTCTTCCCCTCCATATATGTAAATGTTTACATTCTATGTATCTGAACATGTTTACATGCGGTTTATCTGAAAATATTTACATTCTGTGTACCTGAACATGTTTACATGCACATGTTTACATTTTGTGCATCTGAACAGGTTTACATTCTGTATATCTGAACATGTTTACATTCTACATATTATCGGAATATTTTTACATTCTTTGTAACTGAACAAGTATTGTAAATATTCTTCTTTGTAGTCAATGTACTTCTTATTGACTGTATCGTATTTATGCAGCTTTTAATTATTGTATGGTATTCTGGAGCTTTTCTTCCTGGCATCCACTGAAAGAGGGCCTTGCACTCAGTTAGACTTTCTCAGTAAACAAATGCAATAAATAAATAAATTAAAGAATGGATGAAGGAATGGATAAATATAAAAAAACACATGTAGACTGCAGGGGTACAGCTAAAATGCTGCTTATTGGCACACAATAATGCTTAGCGAATATGTTTTCCCATCCTCCGAAAAACATATGGTGTAGACAAGCCACAGAAATCATATACAAATGGAAGTGCGGTAAACCCCCCCCCCCCAAGAACTATTGCAGGCAAATAAAACACTACAATTCTCAGACACATTGATCCACAACAAATGCATCGAAATCCAAATACTGTTGCAGTCCTTTGTATAGAGTCAATTGCTCTTTCTGGGTTTTATATATCTCTGCAATATCTCTTGCGCTGATCAAGCCATGGTCGCATACAAACAAATGATGACCAGAGACCAAGGAACACATTTTTCCTGCAGGCAGTACATGCTGAGAAGCACTTAATGTCCACCATAGGCTGCGTTGTCCTCCTCAAAATGTAGCTACTGCACTAATGAAAACAAAGCAAAAAGACAGACAACAGCACCCATTGAAATGTAACTATTACAGACAACTGATCACATAGACAGCTCACCCACTAGCTGCTAATGTTGTACAGTTTATTATTTTATTTTATTTATTTTTATTTTACATTTGTTAACCAGGAAAGTCCGACTGGATATAGATCCATTTTCAGCAGAGGCCTGGGGAGAAAAGCTCCAGACATACATAACATGTATACAAAACGGACATTTGTTCAACAACAGACACACACATGTTCAAGATTTTCTAGAATACACACAGGAAATAGTTGGAAATTATTAACTGTTAAGGGAGATCACATACATATTTAGTTGTGTCAAGTTATCATCCTTACTTTAGTACTTTCCAGTAGGTAAGAGACATGTAATCAGTTTTCTAATCAGTTACTAAATCAGAGTAATACAATGAAAGTTTCTTCATGTAATAAGGTTTTCATTTATAGTTGATATCTGAGTGGGGGTTAATCAGGGTTTGTACAGGGACAAAGCCAATGCATTTTTAGGTGTTTTTAAGAGATATTTTGAATTGGGTTAAGGAGGGAACTGTAGTAAGTTCCACAGTAAGTAAATTCCAGGTTTTACCAACAGAGTTGGAAAATAATGATTCACCAGCTGAATTGTTGGATTTAACAGTTTTTACTAGCGTTCTGTTGGAAGAGTGGAGTGTTTTTAGGTTACTGTAGGGACTGATACCATTTTTCAGTATGGATGTACTGTCTTGTTGGTACAGAACTTTGTGAACAACTATGAATTGGTTACATTGAAGTTGGTAGGGTAGTGCTAGCCAGTCTAGCGATTTAAGGTTTTAATAGTGATGGGTTCTATAAGCTGATCCTGTGGCAAATCTGGCAATATTATTGTAGCAGCTAGTAAGTTTATTGAGGTTTGATTTGCTTAAGTTTGCGAAGATGGGTGAGGCATAAAGAAGGGTTGATAGCAAATGTGCATGGGCAATCACAGGAATCTGGAATGACTTTATGCAGATCATTAATGAAGATGGAGAATAGGAGTGGACCTAATATAGATCCCTGGGGGACTCCAAGGGTGATTGGTAAAAGGGAAGATAGGTTATCTTTCTATAGTACAGCTTGTTGTCTGCCACTTAGATAGGAATGAAACCAGCTACTTGCTAGGTTATCTATGGAGAGTGTTTTTAGTGTCCCTAAGAGTAGCTGGTGGTTTACCATGTCAAATGCCTTGGAAAGGTCTAGAAAGAGGGCTGAAGAGAGCTTGTTGTTATTATGGTTTTTATTTATTGTGTGAAAGAAGGAAAGAAGGGCTGAGGTTGTATTACAGCAAGGTCTAAATCTGTGCTGGGAGGGGGCTAGGAGATTGTTCTGATTAAGATAGGCTAGAAATTGTTTATGGATAAACTTTTCCATTATTTTAGCCAAGGGTGACAGGACGGCTATAGGCTTTTAATTTGAGAGTTCAGTGGAATTTCCCCCTTTATGGAGAAGAATAATGTGGGAGATTTTCCAGATGGAGGGGATATAAGCTTCAAGAATAGTTCTATTTATTAATATTGAAATGGGGTATGCTATTTCCTTTTCAGCTTTTTGGAGATACTCTGTGGGTAGCAGGTCTGCCTAAAGGGTGGTGGGTTACAGTTTCTTGAGTAGGGAATTAATAAAAGATGTTGGAACTGGCTCGAACTTGAAGAGGGTGTGATTACTGGGTGCAGGATTGGTAGAACTTGGGGTATTGGGAGCTATTTTGTTGACAAGGGATTGCACAGTTTCTGTAAAGAAAGTGTTAAAGGTGTTAGCAACAATTTATGGAGGTTTTTGGAGGGTAGTCAAGCGGGTAAGTGTAGATGATTGTCCTGGGTGGGAGTTTATTTACGCCCGACCAAAATTTTTGTGGATGATTTTGGTGCTTTTGTTGCAGATTACAGTAGTACTTTTTTTGTCTAGCATAATGGACTTCTTTGTATCATTTCCTAGTTGTTTATATATGAGGTGGTCTTTTGGGGATTTAGTGGTTCTCCAGGAGGCCCACGCTTTATTTCTGCAAATGATTTTTTGTCTAGTATCATTTGACAGCCATGGTGCTACTTTATTATTGGTTCTGATAGTATGTTTGGAAGCATGGTTATCCAGGATAGCAAGAAATTTAGAAGCAAAGTACGAGACTGCTTCATCAAGTGGAAGCAGTTTTAGGTGAGTCCAGTCACATGAGTTAAGTTCATTTTGGATTTAGTCTGAATAATGTTCTTATTGCTTCTAATAGTTTTGAAGGTAGATTGTTGAGGGATGTCATTTCTTTTCCTAATTATATAAGTCAGGAAGTGGTCACTGATGTCCTCAGGTAGGGTGTCTGCTTTATATATATATATATATATATATATATATATATATATATATATATATATATATATATATATATATATATGGGGGTGGTTGTTTATTAGAATCTAGTCTAGAATACTTTCTTTTTTGTTAGGCTTACTGATTCTGGTAGGGGAAGATATGATCTGGGAGAAGCCATGCAAATTTATATGGGTGGTGGGAAAGTCTGAGAAACAGGTGTTCCAGTCGATATTAAAGTCCCCGAGAATAATAGTTTCTTGGGGGCAATTAATGGACAGCCATTGGAGGATGCCCTCCAAGGTATTTGTGTTGTTACCTGGAGGAATATAGATACACACAATGTTAATAGATTTGTGTTTATTGATTTGTAACTTAGTGATGAGTATTTCTGCATTGTCAGTTAGCAAGACATGTGGAGTACTAGTTTTGGTTACTTCGAGTGTGGATTTATGCAAGATGGCTACCCCCCTACCTTCCTAGAGATGCAATCAAGTCTTAATATATTGTAACCTGGGCGTATAATGTCATTATCAGTGTTAGTAGGTTTGAGCCAGGTTTCGGAAAGGCACAGTACATCAGGGGAGAATGTACATCGAAGAGGGCATGTAAGTAATTAATTTTCTTGTTAATACTTCTAATGTTTAGGTGACAGACTAGGAGTGAGTTGGAGGGCTTATCTGAGTTTCGCTGGCTTGTAAGGGTGTTATTTGTAGGGTTGATAGTATCAGGTGGGCTTGGGCC
This sequence comes from Protopterus annectens, assembly GCF_019279795.1. Lineage (NCBI taxonomy): Eukaryota > Metazoa > Chordata > Ceratodontiformes > Protopteridae > Protopterus > Protopterus annectens. The sequence goes on along the minus strand of NC_056733.1, from coordinate 847,852,294 downwards.
TGGGTTAGGCTGGATGTCACCATCCAATATGAGATTAGGTAGTAATCTAATTGCAAGTCTCTGGAGTTTTATTAAGAGTTTGTGATAGTATTTAGTTCTAGGGTTAATATATGTGGCTGGAATGGAATGTTGAGTTTTTGCATTAGAAGAGTTTGATGAGGGGTGGGGTAGTAGCTGATTAAGGTTAATTAATAGATTAGGAGTGCTGGTTTTGCATCTGGGGTAGTGAGACCCTGGGAGGTATTGAAATTCATAGGCTGTAAGAAGATAAAAAGTGATCAGTCGGGGTATTAGCCAGTAATAAGGCTTTGATTTAGTAGGAGCGGTGAAGGTTTTGGAAGCATTATAGAGATATTTAAATATTGCTTGTTTAAAACTAGAGTTGGGAGGGTTATTAATTAGTTTAGAGTAAGAGGCTAAAGAGAGTTTTAGTATAGGGGTGGGTCCAATGAATGAATGGGGTAAATCTGATTATTTCTGATGAGGGGGAGTGGCAAGGTGATATGAGGGGGAGTGGCAAGGTGATTTTAAATTTAGCACTACTGGGGGTGGGTGGGATATGGGGGCAGGGTGGGATGTGGAGTGAGCCCATTAGGGTGAGCGGAGTGAGGATAATCCAATTGTGGAGTACTGCTGTCATCATAGCCACTCCCAGTTTAATCAGTTTAGTCTCTCCAAATTTTTTGGCTTTTCTAATACCATGATAGGAATGGACTCCTTTCCTTCAAAGTATGATTAAAGTTCATGAAATTAGTATTGTTTCAATCTGTCATGTTAGCCAGAAGTGCTCTTCACAGCACTAGCAGGACTGAATCCTTCTACAATTCATATGGCGTTACATGTATAAGAAACATATCTAAGTAGGATTATAAATTCGTTTTTATAAGACCCATTGCAGACTGGAACTATCTGAGTATCCTTCTTCCACATTGCCCTCACTTCTATCTGTAAGTCCTGATATTTTATGACTTTGTGCCTCACTGTAGTCACTGGGTGTAGCAATTTCAATGATCAATACTACTTTTGTCTTCTTTTCCTGGACTACTCTACCTGGTCTCCTCGCATCTATTTTTTGAACTGTTGGCAATGGGTGATCCCATGTGATAAAAACATCATAATTTTTTATAATGCTTTGTGGCTAATGTTCCCAATGCTTCTCAGCTTCATAAGTATTAGAATGTTTGCACAATCCCCAGTGCAATAGTCTTGCCACATTATTATGCCTTTCAGTATACAGTCCTTCTGCCATTAGTGTATCACACCCAGCAACAAGATGTATGACTATTTTTACTTCTGTTTTACAAAACCTACATTTGTCTGTTTCTCCCACATGTTCAATGGACTTTGTGAGCCAACGTGTGCATAGTCCACTATCCTGGACAGCCAATATTAACCGTTTGTCTTTTGGTTTAAATTCACCTCTCCTTAACCATTCCTACTTTCAATCCTGATCGACACGAGGTTGCTCCAAGAGTTTTCTGTACTTGCAACTACATTTATACCTTTTGCACATTTCTTACCTTCTCATCTGATCCTTCACCTAATATTATCTCTTTTGTTTTATTGGCACATTCAGTTGCTGCCCAATTTTTGTTTACTTCTAGTTTGAATTCCATTTCTACTTGATGCCCATATGCTTCTGCTAAACTAAGAAGGGATGTCATTTTAGACTTATTCTCCTCATGTTTCAAAACTGTCACTACATTTGGATCTTGTGAGGTCAGCAGATATGTATGCAGTCCTATGATTGTGGATCTGTACATGTAATCAATTTTGAGGAGGCCCATACTTCATTCAGAATTGGGAATATATAATCTTGGTATACACTGATTTTTATAAACAATCTGATAAGCATAAAGCATTTTCTTGTTTTCTGTCCAGGTGATCCAATATCTTTTGGGACAGTCAATAACTTAAAAACTGTAATTTAGGGCAGGAAGAGCAAATTGGTTTATTGCCTGGACTTTGTTCCTAGATGTCAAAGCTGTTTTCAATATTAATTTTAGTCTTCTAAAATATTCCTTACTAGGTTTTATTCACATTTGAGCCACTCCCATGTATGACAGTGATGATGATGTCACAGGCATGCCACTGAAGTTGAAAGTTCATAGATGCTGCTATCAGAAAACTCATTCCTTGATACTGACAGTTCTCAGAAAGGTATGAGCTACAGCTGCCAGCAAACCCCTGAAACTGAGCTCCTGTATAGTACAATATGCAGGTAAATCTGTAAATACATATGCAGGTGGTATGAAATGGCCTTTCCATGGGACAGTACAGAAAGATACAAATATGCTGAGCTGTTCATGCCTCTGCATGGAATACAATTATGGAAAAGGCCATCTGCTTACAGATGTAGCATGCCACAGTCAGCAAGCCCACTATGTGGCAAATCTCACATTAAGAATCCACAAAATAGGAACACATATGCAGGAATCAGCAGAATGTAGAGGAGGCAGGCAGCAGTCACATATGCAGGCTACAGGTCAGGTAATAGATTACAGCATGGTGATAAATGGGGGTGTTTTACTGGAGATGACCATTCACCACAGACCACAGGGTGTCACTCCTCACCTGCTATCTCCTTTGTCAAGGTGATGGGGGCTGTCCTCATAGAATAGATCCCAACAGCATATTGGAATGGTCATGTTCCTATTGGATAATAGTCAACATTACATGGATGACCAGCATATTGTTGCATAGCATTGACCCAAGCCATCAGTCTCATACTTCCACACTATACTGGGTGTGGGGCAGGTCACCAAATGTCATGTCATGCACAGACATGAATCTTGAGTATAATAAAGATGGCAATTTCTGGGGTTTATATACCCCTGTGCCATATGTTTTGTGCAGCCTAAGGACGTACACATCTCAGAACCACTTCATGACATTTGCAACCACCACTGACCATTGTACATACAACACATTAAAAAAAAAAAAAAAAAAAACAACCAGCAACAATGTCCCTAAGGAGTCCCAGATGCCTTATGCAGCTCGACTGAAGAAACTCCAGTTGTACTCGGTTGCATACCACCTACTCAGAGGTGATCTCTGCTTGACATACAAGGCCATGTCCATCCCAGAATTGATGGACATGCTCCACCTAAAGAAAATCATACCCCCTTGAGCCACACGCTCCAGGGATCTAAACCTCACCAGAACAATAAATAGGACATGCTAGAGGGATAGATTCCTGTCCCAGAGACTTCCCATGCTCTGGAACATGATTCCAATCTACATTAGGCAGAGCTCCTCGCTAACCCTCTTCAAGAGAAACCTTGATGAGTGGATGGGAAACAGAAGTTTACCCCAGGGATCACTTCAATGGCTCTACTGGACAGAGGCACAGGGAACGAATCTAAAGGGGCAGCGAAAGCCAACACATTCTGGCTAGACTTATAAATGCCTTCGGGCAGATAGCCTAGTACCTACCTATGAACCTATGAACCTATGAGTAGGTATGCTAGAGCCATGAACTTCTTCATCTCAACCTGGAAATCAATGCTGTGGACATATTTGTGATGGATCCTGCACTTCTGAATCAGCACCACTGGATTTAAGACAGGTGAAAGTGACATTCAATTATGCATGCCCATGGGAAATAGACATGGACTGCGTTGTAAGATAATATTTATTTGCTTATTTATTTGTTTGTTTATTTGCTTACTTATTTATATTTGTTTACCAAGGTAATACACTGATCAAAACTGATTTCTTGGTCAGCCAGGGTGAAATACAAAATGTTTCACAAAAGAAAAAAGGCAGAAATGTAAGAAATAATAGAGTAGTTCAGATTAATTACATAGAACAACTAAAGGATTAAGAAATACAGTTATAGTGTGCCCCTGAGTTTCTCTACAGTACATAGATGAGGGATGCATTCCTTTAGTGGTGACAATGTCCAGTTATTCATGTAAATTCTGTACCTTGTGGCAGACCACCTTCCAGCCAGTCTGATGCTGTAGAGATAGCTGTTATACCTGTGAGTGGTCAAAAGAGCTCATATAGTACTGTACTCCTGGACTTCAGGTGTACATCACCTTCCATGATGGCTACAATGGTTGAGAATGTCTTCAGTTCAACTCATCTACACTGCATACATCATCATCGGACCAACTGTGAAAGGGACCTCTTTTTGGGATGTGCTGCAGTACCTGTGCTGATGAGTCGTCTGCTCAATGCTGGTACATCACACCAGAGAGGTCACTCTACATGGTGGCAGCCTCCTCCTCCTCCTCCTTGACCTTTGTGTTGAATTTGGCCACTTTGATATTGCATTCTTTATCAGTTCCTCTCCATTGGTGGAAACCACTCTGCCCCTGCAGCTTGTCCTATGTCCCCTAAGGTGGCTTCAATAACTTTTGCCATTTGCAGCTTTTCTTGGTTGCACACATGCCCTTTCACCATTAGCATCTGTCTGTTCCTCTGGACCAATGTGATGTTGTATGTCTTCCCAAGAATACTAGTTGGCATTTCAATAGGATCTTTAGCTGTGTCATTGCCATCTTGTTTCTTTTCTTAAGCCCTTATTTGTGATTTTGTTCTGTTCTTGTGGGAAACAATGTGCTCTGTCATTGTACTTTTATGTGTGCAGTATGTAGGACACCTGTGCCAGTGCCATTTGCCAAGGAACCACTGTGTTGGTGGTTTTGCTCTCATGCAAGTATTGTACAATGAATGTGTGTTTATCCTATTAGCATTTAGGGAGTTTGCATTCTTGTAGACTGATTTCATGGAGTTTGCTTTTCAGGAATGAATATTCCACATTACTGTCATTCCACCATTGTGCTTCCTACAGTTTCAGTGCCTGTAATTTTTATTCAGAATTTGTAATGGATCCCAAAACAAAGTAGTTCTAATTTTATGTTGTTAATAAATGCCTTCTTCTGCTATTAGTATTCATTAAGCTTCCTTATATCATGACAGTACAGAAACAGAGGATAGAGTACTGTGTTTATTGACTATATGTAGCTAAATATTGTGAAAAGTAACTGTCTTGTAAGCCTCAGTTGAACAGACAGCAACTATCACAATGCACAGTTATACATTGATGAAGTGAAATGGACATAAAATATTATTTTACTGTTTCCTGATTCAAAATCATAAACATAGATGTAAAATCTT